>NC_056483.1:3210794-3510794 GCF_008729295.1 Plectropomus leopardus
ACAGCTTGCAGGTATACATCAACCAATAACTGCCACCAGTTTTCTACCAGTATCGTAACACAACGCAAACCCCCAATTTTATATTTGTCCCCCAAAAATAAATATGAAAGTAACAGAAGACTTTTATTTTCTATATCTATATATATATATTATAAAATTTGTGACATTTACACCATAAGTTGATGCGGAAAAGGAACAAATTGATGCATTAAATGTCACTAGAGTGCCCAAAATTTCAGTGTTTGATGCTTTTATGTGTGTCCCCAAATATTGAAATGAAATCTACACCCTTGATATTACCGTGTATTAAACACAGATTCGACTCTATTAATCATTTATTTATTTTTTGCAACTCTCTGTCTCATAGGTCTCCATTATGGTCTACAGCTGTGAGCTTATTGCTCCCAAATGGATGATGATTATCATGTCAGCCTCCTGCATGTGTATCGTTCACTCACGCCCAAAGGAATACTCACAGGTTATTTGCATTTCTTGTTTTTCCTCATTCTGTTATGATAAGACTATAAAATATGCATTATCTTGTACCTATGCTATATATCACAATGTAAAGATGCTTTAATAATGTCTGCACATGCATTTCTTATTTCTCAGTTGAAAGAAAAGGGGCAATTTGACAGTTCATCTTGTGTTAATGCTTTCCCCACATGAGTTGTAATGGTAATTATATCTAATGAGTATGTCTGGATGTAAGTTGAACTGTCTGACATGCACAAATCATTGTGTTTGTGTAGGCAGGTGTAGTGTGGAATCAGTGAGATAGTTGGTGGTAAAGCTTAAGAATGCAAAGATTATTCTTTGAAACATTTATAATTAGGCTTGCTTTTGTTCTGCAAGGAAGAAGTTGGCCTTAAGGGAGGTTTTAGATTGATTATTCTGATGAGACTCAATAAGCAGGCTTTATATTTAAACATCAGAAGAAATGAGCTTTGAAATGTAATATCAAAGTAACAGACATGGCACTTATTTGTGTAAATCTCGGTTTTTAGGCCAATGTTGAGTACCATATGCGTAGTAACCAAAGAATCAGGTGTGTATCCCGTCTTGCCTCTTATTTAGGCCTCATTTAAATCAAATATTTGCTGCTGTTGGCCTAAATATTAAAAATAGTTGAGGCATATAATTTTCAGAATGTGGTCCGATTATTATAACACACCGCCTTCAGCCTTTCAGAAAGCTTTGGACGTTGGTGACTCCTGTAATTGGTCTGAGGCAACAAAAGTGTTATGATCAAAAGACGGACAGTTGCAGTCCTGTGGTGAAAAAAAAGCCACATTGTCAAAAGTAGTTAGATAACAAATGCAAGACATGTCTCAAGGTTTCACACACATTCATTAATTTGTAGCTGCCCGTCACGATTAAAACATCTGTTGCCACATTTTAATTTTCTATTTTTAGAGTTTGACTGTGCATTAGGTGCGAAATACATATATCATTCGGTTTTCATTGCAGCGCAGAGTATACTCTGGGTACAGACAGAGCAGCAGAACTTTAGGCATAGAAAAAGTGAAACTTAAACATTCATTGTGTTGGATCTTAAAGTTTGCTTTTTCTCACAAACAGCTGTTCATCTCATTCATAAATCTGATTTGACAGTTATCAACCCTGCAAGTCAAACTCGAAAAACTGCTGCTGGGGGGAAAAAAGAAGAGTTCCATCTGCGTTGCATTTCCTCTGACTTTAGAAAGGGGACACAGACAAACTGGCAAGGAAAACAAAAAATGAAAAGTTAGACGAGTTAGATGGACGTCATTGTTTTTGCAATTTGCAGACATTTTTTGCCACTGTTCTTCTTTTGATTTCGCTGGTAACTGCCACTTCCTATTTTTCTATTCTCCTGTGATGGGTCACACTCATAACACGTCGTAAAAATGTCACACCCGTGCTGCCCATGATCTCATCCCACCAGCTGTCTTGTTAATATAGACAACTGTATCCCGCCATACCACAATTGAAACTTACAGAACGACAAGTCGGTAAAACAGTTCAATGTGGCTATTGATACTAATTCTGTGGGAAACGCTGTCTCATTTAATAGGTGAAAAAATGTAAATAACCTTTCAGTACATCATTAGTGTGCAGAAGGATCTGTCAAGAAGCACAGTGCACATCCTTGAAGCTTTTGGGGTCCAGCAGCAGGTTTTCACATCTGACAGTTATGAACAAGAAGATAAAGCTACACTGGGAAGAACCAACATGTCTTGACAGTTGACATATTAAACAATGTTGGCTGGCTGAGTGTATCTTGATTTCTGTATCTTGACAAGGCACCATGAACCCGTGGATCCAACCTGGCCTTTTTGTGGTCATGGCATCTTACAGGTACCATATGAAACAATTGCAATGCCATTTTTATTGTTGATAGTAGGGCTACACAAGTGATCAAAATATTACTGGAATCACAAGATAGCTAAGTACAATATCCAAATTCTACATGCAGATTTTTTTTGATAAAGGTAAAAATGGAAACATGCTTGTGTGGCAGAAATCATATAATGTTTTTCTATTTTTTCTGTGAAAATCAAATGCAAAAATTACCATTCCTACTAGAATCGCAATCGCAATATACATAAAACCAATTGTAAAGTGACTTTTTTTTGCAGACCATGCAGTACATATTCAGTTTGCAGGTTGTATTGCTCTTCTGTGCTGTTTGAGTCAAGTATTCGGAAAAGAAATTAACCCAAACATGGCCAAAATATATAATTTAACATTCCTCCTAAACTGAGATTACATAGCTTCACTAAATGGTATTTACTGCACTTTGTTGTGAGGTGTTTCTGTTATTTTGTCCAGCCCCGGCAGGTGCATGTACAGCATGAGTGTAAACAGTCTTCATATTTATGTCAAAAAAAGATTGATAATGACAGCACAGCTGTGGAGATGGTGATGTTTACATACTTTTGTAGCTTGCTCTGACTCTGCTTATACAGTACCAGTCAAAAGTGTAGACGCACCTTCTCATCCAATGGTTTTTCTTTGTTTTTATTATTTTCTACATTGTAAATTAATACTGAAGACATCAAAACTATGAAAGAACACATATGGGATTATGTAGTAACGAAAAAAGCGTCAAACAAACCAGAATATGTGTTATATTTTAGATTCTTCAAAGTAGCCACCTTTTGCTCGTATGACAGCTTTGCACACTTCTGGCACTGTCTCCATCAGACTCATGAGATAGTCAACCCAAATGGTTTTTCAGTTGACAGGTGTGCCTTCTCAATCAGTTGTGTTGTGCAGAGGTAGTGAATAGCACTATTCGACTACTGTTCTAATCCATATTGTGGCAAGAACCACTCAATTAAGTAAAGAGAAACGCCAGTCCATCATTACTTGAAGACATGAAGGTCAGTCAATCCGAAAAATTTTAAGAGCTTTGAATGTATCCTCAAGCGCAGTAGCGAAAACCTTCAAATGCTATGATGAAACTGGCTCTCATGAGGACCACCCCAGGAAAGGAAGACCAAGAGTTACCTCTGCTGCAGAGGATAAATTCAGTTACCAGCCTCAGAAACTGCAAATTAACAGCACCTCAGATTAGAGGCCACATCAATGCATCAGAGTTCAATTAGCAGACACATCTCCACATCAACTGTTCAGAGGAGACTGCGTGAATCAGGCCTTTATGGTCGAAAGGCTGCAAAGAAGCCACTACTGAGGAAGAACAACAACAAGAAAAGACTTGTGGGACAAGGAGCACAAGGAATGGACACAAACTACTTTGGTCTGATGAGTCCAAATTTGAGATTTTAGGTTCAATCAACCATGTCTTTGTGAGACACAGAAAAGGTGAGCGGATGGTTTCTACATGTGTGATTCGCATCGTGAAGCATGGAGGAGGACGTGTGATGGTGTGGGGGTGCTTTGCTGGTAACACTGTTGGTGATTTATTCAAAATTCAAGATTCAAGAATTCCACAGCATTCTACAGCATCACGCAATCCCATCTGGTTTGCGCTTAGTGGGACCATCATTTGTTTTTCAACAGGACAATGACCCGAAACACACCTCCAGGCTATGTAAGGGCTACTTGACCAAGAAGGAGAGTGATGGAGTGCTGCGTCAGATGACCTGGCCTCCACAATCACCCGACCTAAGCTCAATTGAAATGGTTTGGGATGAGTTGGACCGCAGAGTGAAGCAGCCGACAAGTGCTCATCACCTCTGGGAACTCCTTCGAGACTGTTGGAAAACCATCCCAGGTGACTATCTCATGAGTGTGATGGAGAAAATGCCAGAAGTGTGCAAAGCTGTTATAATAGGAAAAGGTGGCTACTTTGAAGAATCTAAAATAAAATTAAAAAAACACATTCTGTTTAGTTTGACACTTTTTTTTTACTACATAATCCCAAATGTGTTCTTTCATAGTTTTGATGTATTCAGTATTAATTCACAATGTAGAAAAAAATAAAAATAAAGAAAAACCATTGGATGAGAAGGTGTGTCCAAACTTTTGACTGGTACTGTATGTGCTGTGCATTATCAGAAAAGTAAAGCAGCAGATGTCTTGTAATCATAGTGAATTATAGTATTAGTTTTGTACCACAGAGTGGCGCTATTTGCAAAACAATTGAATCTAATGGGCATAACGTGTGTCCTATTTTTGGTTGCATGTTAATTTTAACACATGGCATAAGTTTTTGTTGTTTGTTTTTTTTTTTTTAATTTTTGCAAAGTATAAAACCAACAAAAAACAATAGAATATAACCTGTGATTATGTTTTACCCAGAAATGCAATCTATGTTAATGATGCAACAAACAGGTATGCATTTTTGTATTTGTATTATTCCAAAAAAAAAAAAATTGAATTCATTATATTTATTTATTTATTTATTTTTTCTAAATGGAGAATAAATGTTTTCGTACGTCAGCATCATCCTGGCGTATTACCGGATGAGAACATCCCGAGCCTGGGAAGTTCACATCCCTTCATCAGCATCCAGCATCTCGCCCCCACCGTCGGGTACACCCCTCCCTCCATCCCCCGTACCCCAAGGGTCTCGCGAGCGCGCACGCGTGCGAAACTGCGTGGGAATGGCTGTTTGTGTGATCGAGGGGGTTGGGCCGCTTGGAGCGAGCTGAGAGCTGCATGAGTTTGTAATGTCCGCCATGTTGGCCATGGCGTATTGAACCGGGGAGGAACAGCGGAGCCCACGAAAAAAAGAGACCGACAGAGAGCGACCGAGATCCGGGCCTGCCCGGCTCTGTTCGCGCTGCTACGGACCTAAGCCCGCCCTTAATCGACCGGCTGACTCCCAGAGACCGCTACAGATTCATCCATGAGAACTCGAGGCAGACCTGCTGTTATTCCTAGCAGATCGAATAGATTTATGCTGCATCTTTTAATATAAAAATGAGTAAATTGTCGTTTCGGGCACGGGCGCTGGATGCTAGTAAGCCTCTACCCGTCTTCCGCTGCGAGGATTTGCCTGACCTGCACGAGTATGCCTCCATCAACCGGGCAGTGCCGCAGATGCCGACTGGGATGGAAAAAGAGGAGGAATCGGTATGTTTTTTTATTGCTGTCCGGCTGATGGTGGGTCGCTTTGGCTGTGTTTTTCTATCGACGGGCGCCTCTATGTTGCCTGCGCAAGCTTGTGCAAAATGGCCGCCATGTCTGCTCTTTCGTGCACACGACGGAGCTCGACGAATACTGAATATAACGACCCCGTTCAACCGCGGGTGTCATTGCGGGGCTGCGAGGGTTTGGTATTTTATTCGCGAGCCGTGTTGTGTGCATTTGTTTCACTTGAAATCGCACCCGAAAGCACAAAGAAGTCACGTGACTTGTATCTGTTCCACCATTTTGTTGACTTTCTCTTCGGTAAAGGCAAGCGGGGACAGGCCTTGGACGTGGTGTACTTTCCGTGAACAAATGCCAGGGGGAGACAATGAGCCCCCCAGCCCGGTTTGACAGTTAGGTGTTGCGTGTTGACAGCTCCGGCTGCCATGTGTGCTGCACACCGCCTGCACTCGCCGTCGCCAGTTTGGCGGAGAAAGCGGAGGAGGGGAAATCTTGCAGAGCCTCTGTTTAATCTTAACATGCTCTTGCAGAATTGCACAGTGTCGTGGGAGCGTAATGTGTTATGACATGCACGGTATGGCGATGATGGATTCGTGTTTTCTGCGTAACATCTGTTTTGGACACATGTTGATATGTGTCTGAAATGTTGCAGCCATATTTTAGGTGTGTATCTATGAATGAAAAGTGAGAAGCGACACCGAAATGCAGCACGAGGCGTGTGTGTTTTGTAAACTGTTGTGAAAATAGGGAAGTTATTTTGTCACGTCTTTACATATCCTCAAGGAAATACAAATTTATCACTTCATTTTGCAGTTGTCATGCAGGTTGTTGCTGTAACATCAGATATTTAGGTACTTCTTGAAAAGATAAGAACAGGAAATTGTACTTGTTACAGCAGCTCAGTGCAACTTTAAATCTAGAATGAAACTATTTTAAAAAGGTGTCGACCAATATTGGTCTTTCAGGATAAATGACAATTATTAGTAGTTAAATAGACAGCTAACTAAAGATAACTTTGGAGCCAATATGAATTTACAATGAAAATCAAAGTCTTTTTTTCCATATTCAAAATTTGGAGTGTAACAAACTCCAATAAACAAACAAACATTTAATCAAAACACAAACTTTGATCATATACAGCAAGTTCCCAGAAACGTTTTGATGCTGTTCATTGAAAATTTGAATAAAATGACAATTTCTTTACACTTTTTAATTAATTAATTTTGTCAGCAATCATTAAAATAAACAGATACAGATAAAAGGTAAAATGCCAAATATCAGCCCAAACAATCAGTCAGGCCGATAATCTGTCTATCTTTAATACAAAATACATATGAGGAGAATATGCACTATAATTCAAGTTTTCTTTAACGAGATAGTTTAGGTGTTTTTGAAGTGGGGTTGTATGGACTACCTCTCTATCGACAGTACAGTAGGCTCCCAGTTTGGGGTAGCGTGTTTTTTCAAATAACGATTTTAACAATAATCAATTAAGGAAATGCTCACAATTTGCAGCACTAGTTAAATGGCATATTAGGTCATTTTTTTGGGATAATATTTAAGTTGTCTAATATTTGTTTCAGCTTGTTGAATCGATACTACATCATTGGTTGATCACTCTTGAATAGTAGGTCTTACAGGGCTTTGCACGTTACTCGACTTTAAATCACGTTTAAATGTAGAAATGATTTGCATTTTGCCTGCAGACGGATTATGCAAAGCCACGTAAGTATAAACCATAGAAACCACGGCTTGTCAGGTTGGTTGTAGCTCAGATACGAGCGTTGAATTCACAGCACACGTCAAACAGGGTCCCTCCATTCAAGTCACTGTCATCGGCTGACCGCTCTGCAGAATATACTCTTTAACGAAACCTCCACGTTTACACTTTTACTTAGAGTGCTTTCAAATGTGTAACGTTATGCATGCATGCATGTATGTTGTTATTAGTTACTTGCTGGTTGTAAAGCGAAAGAAAGCATTAATACCTGCTGTTTATTACCCCCCCGGCCTGCTCTGCTGAATTTCTCTTCATCACCTAATCAGCAGGAGAGCCCTCTATGCCGCTGAGATGCCTCAGCAGACACAAACACTAGGAAAGTACACACAGGGGCCCGCAAAGTCAGCAGAAATCCTGCCTCCCCCACCTACTGTACACATACACACAGCGGCATTACATAACAGAGTGACGGAAGAGATAAAGAGGACAGTTTTACTACAAGGCTGTGCATGGCTTAGCTCCCTGACCCACTTCCTGTCCGGCAACAATGGATTCTTGCTGTGCCGAGCTGACAGAGCGACCACATGCTGACCCGAGAATGTCTGTTTAAGAAGCGAGGAAGCACACGTTGTGATGGTGATGAGGTGCTACCACACATATGGAGGAATATCTTTTTGTAGACCACCGATGCTGCTGAAAGGTTGTCCTTTTTTAGGATGTACAGTGAGGTGGTAGAACGAATGCACCTGGTGACGGAGATAAGCCGAATCCATAGCTTGCAGACTTCTGTTTTTGGCTTATTTGAATTACCAGAATAAGTGCCTTTGTATGTCTGCCTCATCAGCATTCATGGCATCAAAGCTGACAGAAATAATTAACCTCTAAAAGCACAATTTGTGCGCCATCCGTAGTTGGGAGTGAAACTGGAAATATGGCACTTCATTCACTAATAATGTTTGCTTTCACAATATCCTGCTCAGCATAAAACACTTCACCTGCTGAGCTCCACTGTTGCTTCACAGCAGATATGTGGTTATTTTTTGTTTTTAAAGCACTGTTTTATTTAATGTTGCCGTTTGTAGAAGCAGTAGAGTTAATGCATAAATTGTCGCTATGGTTGGCAACAGGAACATTTTGTCCCGTTGTCTAAGCATGCAGTCTGTGATTGTTTCTTTTGCACTGACAGATTCATCAAGTCCTGTTCAGAGGAGCAGATGTGTAGCCTGTCAGGAAACACAAGGGTTACAGTGGACTCAGTGTATGTGCAGTGAAGGAGGAAGAAGAAATATAGAAGAAAATATAAATATGAAATATAGAAGGAGGATGTAGGTGTCTCGTAAAAAGTTGCTTGCATACTGAATTGCTGTCATCAGGGCGGTCATTGAGTCTACCATGCAGTGATTCAAGGTAGCTCAAAACATGCGCCATTACCACCATTTTTTGTTTTTGCAAATTTCTTCATTTCTGTCGATTTTAGTGCTTTGTAAATGAGCGTTAATTTCCAGCTGTTATTAGGTATGTTGTTGCTTTGAAATAACACAACGTTTTAAGAAGTTTTCTAATAAATCATTTTTTAATTTATAATACACTGGGGCAATAAGGGGAAAAGCGTTTTTTCAGCTCGAATGCTTTGGTTGCATCTGGTTGCTATGATACATCTGTGGAAGTAAATGTGTTGGCACAAGGTAGAGTAGCGTCTCTGTAAAAAGGGAAGGCTGCAGCATGTCTGTGTTAGTTCTGCATTAATTTCTCCTCTCCTGTCGTTCAGTGAAGTGAAGTTTGGTCTGTTTGGGTCCACTCCATTTCAGTGCACTGGTGCAACACCTAAAACATAATGGAAGGGGTCCAGACAGCTGTTTGAATGGTGTGCAGTCTGTTAGCCAGCAGAAGCAACGATGTTACTCTTAGCTGAGAAAACAAACAGCGTCGGCTCTACAAGGCAAAAGCAGCTATTCTAGTTGACAACCATTTGCTTGCATGAACAGTTACGTTAATAGAATGATTTTTTTTTAAGCCTGAATGACATTTATCAGTTCTCTGTCTTATCAATCCCCATGGACTTGTTTGTATTTGTGTTATTGGTCATGTGGTCGTAATGTAAACATTGCTTTTGCCGCTGAAATTTAGCAGCAGATCTGGAGTGTCTGTTGGATCCTATAAGAGTCATGGTGTGCAGACTGGACTTACTTTGGCGCATCGTAGACATGTTCCTGCATGCTCATGGTGCAGACTCAGTGACAAGCTGCTGAGTGTTTTTTTTCCCAAAGTTGAATATTATTCATTTCTCAGTGACAAGACAAAAAACTGGCAAATGTGCAGCTCTCAGTGCAGGATAGACACCCTGTGCCCTGCAAGCTACAGCATTTGTAGCAAAAAATACCATGAACATAGCAGTTACTGTGGTTGCATGCTATTTTCAGGCTGGTTGGTCAAGTGCACAGTATTGCAATACTGTGATTATCACAGCAGCCCTACACAAGGGTCATCATGGACTCACTAGTCTCGTGAAATATAGGAAGGACACAAAAGAAAGTATCTCATACACAAGTACGCTGTCTGCTTATTAAATTGCCGTTTGTAATAATTAAGAAGAAATTACATAAAGCAAACAGATAGGCACAAGCCATATTCTTTGGTAATGAGCTGAAAGCTTGCATACGTGGCCTAATTTAAAAAAAAAATTTAATTCTCAAAATAGAGAACTTGCCACAATGACCACATGAGCTTATTAAGGAACACACCCTCGTTACAGTTACATAGCTCTCATGCACCAGCAAATGTGTTGCATGCGTTGCTACTTATATTGTGTCATGTTGGTATTTAATGGTGATGTATTAAGAAACATTACATCACATTTGAATAATAGACATTGTAAAACATCAAAGACATCTCCTGTGTTTGATGTGAAGTTATGTCGTGGTGGCCTGTTTTTTGGCCGCCTGTTTGTTTCATGGCATGCATCACTGTGCTTTGTGGGTTTTAGATAGGGTTTATGCCTTGACTCACCAAGGAGATTGCCTTCCTCCCCTTCCTCTGGTCGGCATGAGCTGAAAACACCTGCTGGAGGCCACACTTTTGTTGCCATGGCAACTTTTGTTGGAGTCATCTGTTTTTCTTGGTAACATTTAATGGAAGGAACGTGTGGTGCCGTGAAAAATAGATTTTCATTTGTCTCTCTCCTCTATCTGCATCTGTGGCCGTGACAGAAAGCGGCACAACCACTGTGAAGTCTCCACAGTCCCAGAACATTTTATGTAGAAAGAACAAGAGAATTGAGGTTCGATATTAGTTTGTGTTTTCTGGAGTGAAAAGAAGCAGAGCAGTTAGGGACTACTGTGAACTGAGGGCCTTCAGCATTTGTGCCCACTGTGCATCCAGCCAGCATTAATGATACAGGATTCCCATGGTCATGAAAAACATGGAAAAGTCAAGGAATAAGTAAAAATAATTGAACGTTTTGGAATAGCCATAGAATTTTTGTACCCTTTAAAACCTGAGCAACTTGATTAATGTCTTTCAAAAAATAGGATGACGGCAACAAGCAACGTGTAAGAAGAAATTGCCCAAAAGTTTGCAACAAATTCGTAAACACTACTAGAATATTACCTAAACATAAGCAAAAAAAGGAAAGTAAAAAAAAATATGTCACAGAAATTACTTTAAAAAGAAATAATACTCTAAATATATAATATATAATTATAATTATATAACATTTTTCCCTAGCTTTTTAAAAATACTTTTCTGAAACTGCTAAATTCTTGCTTGATTGTTTGGGAAGACGTTATTCTTTCAGCATGGGCAAACTTTTTACAAGCTTTTCTAGAAACAAACATGCCGTAATGAATTGTCACCTTTACATTTTAATTAAAACAGACAGTTCGGAGAGGTCCTAGAATAGCCTAGTTTACGCTTTCCCATGTGCCATTCTCCAAAGTCCTTTTATCCCTCCTCACCCAGTTCCTCAACAGAGGAAATCCCAGGCTGTGCACCTTGGTTGTGAGGATCACAGCTGCGAAAGATCGGGATATCTTTAAGTCAGAGGCAGCTCAGGGTAGCCCGCTGCAAATCTGCCAAGCTGCTATCCTCCACATAAGCGTGCAAAGGGAAGTCAGGGCCAGGCTCAGGTTTAATTGGTTCCTTACGCTTGCTCTTTATGCAGGTTCCTTAACTCGCAAAGCTCAGGGTTCACCACTGTGTCAGACAGTAGGGTTCACAGAGGGCGATTTCTGAGGATGTGTTTGACAAGCAACACGAAAGAACGATCCCAGCGCCATGTAGGTTAAGCATTGGTTCACAGGGTTTACACAAGGTCATGTCATATCAGCTGACGACTCCTAAATGAAGCTGGAGTCTGTCCTTGTGTTTGCCAGCGTCTGTTTGTCATCAGAGCCCTGTAACTACTGTCCACACAGTCATGCCAGGTGGCTGTCGCTGAGTAATGGCGCATGCAATATTTATGGATGTTTTGGAAGAAGCATATTTTACATTGAGGCTTTGAAAATATGCTTTGTTTCCTCTGGATGCCCTGGTTTCCCCCCACAGTCTGAAGTCAGGTGAATTAGAGAGCGTCTGTAGTTGTGAATTCAAGTATATCTGGTTTTATGTGCACATATTTACTTAATTGTACAATGTGGCCAGTTATTAGTCCTTTTTACACAATATCACACTATGGGGCAGCTTTAAAGTCTCTTCTTTATACTTCCTTTGCATTTGTACACAGAATCAAACAGTGGTTTGTGATTTTAGGTAACATGCTGGCATTGCAGAACCATAAGAGGCATGACGGGCATGGCATTAACCACAACTGTGTCAACCTGTGGCATAAAACATACATTTCGGCAATGATTTATAAACAATAATAAAGGCACAACAATCATTTACTGCCTCTGTTAAATGGCAGTTGATTGCGGCCCCTGCTCGGAGGCTGAGGAGCGCCTGAATGTAAAGTTTTCAAAATTTGCAGGCATTTACAGCCGCTGTTCTTCGTCTTTGAGTTAGTCCCTAACTGCTTCTATCTGCTTTTTAAATCTCCTGAAATGGGTCGCACACACATCATCAACGTCCTGCCAGCTGTCCTGTTTATACAAAAGCTGTTTCAGCGCTGTTAGTACCTCCTGCGGCAGCTTAAATTTTACCTTATAAACAGAATGACAAGGCAGCATAACAGCATGGTATTCCCTCCTTTAATAGGCAGTGTAAAGGCGGCTGTTTTGCCGTAAACATTTACATTTCTATTTTTAGGATAACTTTTTAGACTGTGTTCCTGTGTCAGCACTTAGTATAATACACGTTATTAAAACTACACGTATTATGGTAAAGGCACAGCACTCAAGGGCAACATTCAGCGTCTGGATGATCTGCTCCAACAAATGGGCTTTTCTGTGGAGGAAGCGGCAGTGACGTCACCACTGCCTATTTAAAAAGTTCTGAGATCTTCAACTAGAGGTGCTCAAAGCAGCTGCACAAAAAGGTGCCGGGCATGGTGCTTTTGCGCTCTATCTTCAATGGGAACAATTGAAAAAGATGGCAGAAGTAAAACGCTATGTGGACACAGGCACTAAGGCTGGCAGTGTGCCCCAAATGAAATTGATTTTGCTCTCAAATTGCTATTAAATGAAGAGCTGAGGGAATTGCATGAATGCTATTGCAGCTCAGCTGTGTGTTCAGATCTTATATTTGATTTTTTTTAAATGTTGCTGAGACATGGGGACAAGGAAACCAGAGCTTCTGCAGTTTCAGACTGGCTAAGCAAAGGATTGTTAAATGTAGGATCACATGAAACTGTTGGCGTATTGCAGGTGGTTGTGTGTTTGTGGGCAGTGAACAAGACTGTGTGAAAGTTTCAACAAGCTTGGCTGGACAGTCTGCACACACTGCAACATTCAACGCCAAATATGACACTTTTTTTCCATCTAAACCTGTGATTTGCATGTGTGAACATGCCAAATTCAGTTGTGTTCAAAGTAACACGCCAGCTAACGTCAGTAACAAATTACCAGTGATCTGTGAATAGATGGTGCTTTGTTTGTGGTATGTTTGCATCCCAAATCATTTAGAGCCCATAACAAGCAGGCAGCAGGTGATAAATGTTGCCTGAATCCTCTCGTGTGAGCACTTTCACTGTACTCCCAGGCTCTGTAAGGTAAATTTCACAATAGTCAGGCACTAATCTGTTTTCTTTGTGCACTGGTTGCAGAGAAAGTGTACAACGCATTGTTGATAAGCTTAGCAGGGGCAGATGGTTCAGCGCTGGACACACGCTGTGTCCTTTCATGCCAGCTCACAGCTCTGATATGGTTCTCCTGTTACTCCACGCAGTGCTCCTCATGGCTCTGGATTATACTTAAGGCCCTAACCACTTAAAGCTCCCACGCAAGTGCTCCACACTGTCTAAAATTGAATGGTTTTTGGGTAATGAAAATTAGACATGCACAGACATGGCTTTGTTCGATGGTCATATTTGCCAGCCACAATTTGTATGTCATTGAACACTGACCCATATCTCAAAATCCACGCAAGAAACTGTGGCTGTGAAAAAAAGTGTGTAAAATGAGTAGGAGCCCTGTTAAAATACTTGTTAGAGCAAGATGGGTCTCAGTGAGTTTGACTGGATTGGCCATCTGTTGCATCAACCAAAGAGAGAAGGCCTTCAAAGATATTGCACCACATTGTGAGCATACATTTGTAACAAGCTGCAATGTATTTGACACAAACGGTAGCTTAAAGGGACAGTTCAACCCAAAATCTATATTAAATATTTTTCCTCGACCCTATAATGCAGTTTATTAGTCTGTATAGTTGTGGTTTGAGTTGCAGAGATTTAGAGATATCGTCCATAGAGATGTCTGTCTTCTATCCATTATAATGGAACTAGATGGCACTCAGTGCCCAAAAAATACAACTGAAAAATTCAACAGCAATGTCTCTTTCCAGAAATCATGACCTGGGGACTCAAGGTTATCTGCAGACCTTGTTTTTAGAAATTTCAAGTAGGAAGAGTTTACTTTCTACCAAACCATACCTGTCAAATGGATTGAATCCTGGAAGTGAAACGACTCAGATGGGACACTCAAAAAAATGTATGTAAACGGACACGGACTCGAATGGTATAATTTCACTATTTAAAGCTGGCTTCAAAGCCCAGCTCTGTTCCTTTGCTCTTGATGAACATGCATACTTGGTTCTGCGTAGTGATAACATTGGTTGGAACATGTTGGTAGGAAGAAAATAGTTCCTACATGAAACTGCTCACACACAAGTTTTGTGGATTATCTTGAGTAACCGGGTCATGTTTTTTTTGTTTGTTTTTTTTGTGCTTTGAGTTGCACGAGCTGAGTACCATCTAGTTCCATTATATTTGAGAGATGGCTGATATCTCTATGGCCAGTATCTCAAACACTCAGCAACTCAAACCAAAACAAACTACATTGATAAATAAAACTAAAGGTAAGAGGATAAATATGTATTTTTTTTATTTTCAGGTGAATTGTCTCCTTAACGCTTTGATATCTTAAAAAAAAAAAAACATGCAGCAAAGGCAACAAGCAGTTTAACAAGACGTGGCCCAAAAATTGGCAACAAAATCAGCAAAAGTTACAAAAAAATTGCCTAAAAATGAGCAAAAAAAAGTACCAGAAAAACAAACAAAAAAATAATTCAAAATATTTAATCATTATAAATCGCCTTTTTTGGATAATTTTCTTGTAATCTTTTTTTTTTTTTTTAAATTAATTTTTAGGTTACTTTCTTGTCACATTTTACTAATTTCCTGCAATTTGTGGGACATTTCTTACCAAATTAGTCACTGCCCCATGTTTTCGAAACCCATTTGCTCAGGTTTCAAAGATTCCAGTAGCTTGTGAAAGGCAGCACAAGAAACCTAATGTCGATCCAGGTTTTCAAGAGTTAATGTCGGTCAAAACGTATGTTCTAGTCATTCACAGTGAGGATTTATGTACAGGCCAATTGGTGATATGTTATTCAGGTATATTTTCAGCTGTTTGTGATTTCGTGTCGGTGTGGGATTCTTCTCAGCAGCACATTTTTTAGGTGGCTGTATCAGATTGCATAATGTGAAAACATTCTGTGCTTGCTGAGTTCAAGAGTCAAAATATGTGGCTCATTTGCCAACGTCCTTGCTGGTGTTGCCAAGTTAGTTAAAGCAGCAGATTTGCAGGTATTTCATCTCTGATCCCACGGCTCAGAATGAGCAACAGAATTTATGTAGATTTTTACGGACATATTTCTTATCCAACTAACTTTGTGACTGTCTCTCGCTGGCAAGTTGCAGGAAATGAAAACAATGAGTCACTGTTGCGATAGTAGAGTTACCTGTGCAGGGCTCCAAATGACGTCTTTGCCAGAGAGTGTATGCTTTGAAGTACAACTACGCTGACTGAATGTCGCCTCTGTGTGCTGGCAGTGGATTGACACACCAGTACACTCGCTGATGCTTCTTGTATCTCACGGCACCCCACGTCCTACATTATTTTTTCCAGTGACTCATTTCTGCTGAGATACAGCCTCATGGTATATATAAGCATAACATACTATGACAAATAGTATGTTATGCCTGCTTAGAAAAGCAGAGACAAATGATTTGAGATAAGGTTGAAAAATAAGAGCGAAGAAATGCCAAGAAAAACATTGGAAGATGATTAGTAAAAGGAAGGGGAAAGGATTTAGGATGATATGTGACTGTGGCAGCCTTATCCTGTTTTGAAATGCTTGTTTTTTTGGAGAATTGCCAGCATGCTTTGCACTCATTTTACAAGCTTTGGGACTCATACAGAGATTTTTTTAAAGAAGGAAAATCATGTTTTTGTTTAGTTACTAATGTTTTATATTTGTTAAACACTGTAGAACAATTTCACCATAGCTTCTGCAACATGTGGTGCTAATAACTTGTCCTGTAGGTCCAGTGAAAGTTTGGGATCGCTCCAAATGTGAGATGTCAATCGCGATTGTGTGAAGGGAGGCTTGTTGTGTGTAATGACCTCAAGATCCTCTGCTACAAACCCATAATTATCCATAGTTTTTTTATCTTCAATCGTGCTATTAAATCTTGTTCTGTCATCTTAGTAGTCTCATATATCTGGTTGTTTTGTGATCAATGGTTCTTTCTGCAAACAGGGTTCCTTCTGATCCTTTCAAAAGTCTTAAAAGTCTTAAGAGGCATTGAATTCATTAATGTCAAAATATGACCTTAATTAGCATTTTAAAAAGTCTCAATTCGGGCCTGAAAAGCCATAAAAATGCTAAGACCTCGAATTGCTTTTACTTATAGATTGTGCTGCAGCTCTGCAACAAGGTCCCCCCTTTTATACTGTCCCTGAATTTTTACACAACCAAATGACAGCAGCCTCGTTCGTCCCGCTCCTGTGTGTGATGATACACTGCATTGCGGCGTCCGGTAATCAAAAGAGTCATGTTGAGTGTCATGTTTAACACACCAGCCTCTGCCTCTAGCGTTACATATAATATATAAATCAGCAGCACTATATAGACAATAACAATGGCATTAGTTTGACAGTCACAATCATTTACTGATTTTGGTATATGACAGCTGAGCCTGAGTCTGCTCGGAGGGTATGGAGCATCTGAACCTCGTTGTTTCCCAATTTGCAGACATTTACAGCCGCCGTTCTTCATCTTTGAGTGAGCTGCCATGCTAACAGCTGCTTTTTAAATCTGCCGCGGTGGGCCGCACACATAAATATGTATTCAATACTTTGGGACCATTTCGCTCATGTTCACTTCCTTCCACCTCTTAGTTTTGCAGAGACCGGGTTTTGGTGCTGTTGGTGCTGTCCTCCCTTTCTGTGATTGGAGGTCGTACAGAACAGTGAGGCGGCATGACGGGCTGATATTTCCAGCTTGAACAGGCTGTGTAAATGCGTCTGCTCAAAGTAGAAGACATGATTTAGATAGCGCTGATGCACAATGATGGAAGAGAGAAAATAGTTAGGCGCAGGAGAAGACAGGAGTCAAGAACTGCAAATTCAAAGAAAACTGGCTATTTAAAATTTTGCAGCATGGTTGAAACTGTGATTATTTTGGTTATTGTAAAATTTGTCTCATTTTATTCTGAGTGCCATTAAAAAAGACGAAGTCTTAAATTCAACTTGATCCAAGCTGTAGGAACCCTGGAAAAATACTCTTTCTCCTCTCAATATATCTGTAAAGAAACAAACAAAACTGTATTAGATTTATGGTGAAACGGCTGTATTTTCCTCCAGCTTAATCAGCCTTGCTCATTTTTATTCCCATTACACACCAGTACACTTTTCTTGATGCATGTCCAAGTAATACGTATGAAAAGCAGTTTTGGTGTGCCGGTCGATTAATCTGATATTCACTCTGCCGTGTGAGTGTAAGAATGTCTCTGGGAGAAAAAGAACAATAAAAGACTAAATCAGAAGTCTGCAGAGCTCCTTGAATTGCAGATTTTTTTGTTAACAGGAGTTTTTCTTTCTGTCTTCCAGGAGCACCATCTCCAGCGGGCCATCTCGGCGCAGCAGGTATATGGCGAGAAGCGGGACAACATGGTTATCCCCGTCCCCGAGGCAGAGCGCAACATCACGCACTACGAGTCCCTCTACCCCGGGGAGTTCAAGATGCCAAAGCAGCTTATTCACATACAGCGTGAGTAGCGAGCCACTCGCAACAGGATTATCCTCTTAGCTGTGTTAGTGGTCTGCGAGCACGTGGTGATGTTTCTGTCGTGTGGATGCACTGGGTTACGGTTTCAGAGGGTCTGTGCTGCTGATTGAGAGATTTGTGTGTTCAATTTAGGTTTTTATGGTGCAGTTTGTTAGCTTTGTGGATGTGAGGTCAGTGCTAATTATGCAACATTTGTGTTAGATCACATGCTAAAAATTAAATACATTTGTCATATAGAACCTCAGTCAGTAAGTTTACGTGCACAGTTAAGTCTAGCTATGGTTATAGCTCGATTAGATCATTTAATCGGACTGTTGTCTTTGTCTCAGTACACAAGCGCCGGGAGAGAATCGATTTATTGAAGGACATGTTTCAGACTCTGCATCAGATGGTGGAGATATGCCACCTTTTAGCTAGTTGCTATAGACTAATATTATTTATACAGTCAACAATCTAGACCGAATCTCAATCACAACTGCTTATTTACAATAAATCCATGGTAGAAAATTGCTGTGTCACGCACATATAATCAAATGACACTGAGCAAACTGCTTTTATTGATTAGTTTAAAGCCTCCTGAAAAAATCAAATCAGTTTAAGTGCTGCCTATATTTAGAATGTTTTCATTGTTTTACCTTGCCGAAAGACAGCCCCCACAGCCATTATATCAAAAACACCATTGAGAAAATGTTACATTTTACTCCACTAAATGGTGAAGTTGCTGATCAACTGTTGTCGAAGGAAAAGAGGAGAAAATGTTCACATATAGTGAACACTGAAACTGGTTTTGTTTTTTTTTCTTTTGTTTTTTTTTTTTTGGTATGTGGCTAAAATATATTTTGTTTCAGCCCCGTCCACAGCAGTGCATCACTCAACTTCTGCGCAGGTGTTGTGTGACTGTCCTTTACTTTTCACAGGAGTGGAGTGGCTTTGGGTGTAACTGTCTCTGTAAAATAAAAATAAAATACTACCTTTTCAAGTTGTATGTCCTTCACCTAAGCCAAAGTGAAAAGCACAAGTCCCTCCTCAGTACTTACATTTTTTTTCAATGCCTTACCAGTTTTGCAGCACCCCTTCCTTCCTTAGAAATAACTAACAGTACCTATCTGTAAACAGAGGAGGTCGGCGTGGTAACTCAGAGCACGCAGAGAAAGCAACTTTAATCTGGCTAAGGTGTTAACACGACAGAATAGCTTAATTTCCAATCACATGATCTGGGTGTTAGTCCGGTTTCAGGAAATTCAATTTAGTGCAATTTTAGTCGAACTTACATGTACATGCACGGACTGTGTGGACACTAAAGTAACCATGTGTGGATAATCAAACACAGCAGTCTTGGAGATGTTATGTGGGACATCGGTGTGTCTGTCTTGACGTGCATCGTGTGTTACTTTGTGATTGTTTTTGTCTTTAGGGGGTCTGACAGTAGATGTATGATTTCAGAAAAGTTTTGAATTTGTTTGAGCCGTCTCCGTGGTGACAAAAAATGAGGGGTCAAAAGTTTTTCTGGGAGATTGAAAGGAGTTGGGATGACAGCATACTCTAGTCAAAATTTAATTTGGCACATTCGCACAGGAGAAATGAGAGGTTTGCAACCAAAAAGAAGCGCTGTATCTGTCCATCACCAGTGTTGCAGCCTAAATTTTCACACATCCCTCTATACAAATACACCCCAACACTGTTGATAGCATCCGATCAACAGTGACATGAGATTGGTTGCAGTCTGTGAGATTTGTTGTCTAGATCCTGAAATGATAAAAGAAGTTCCCTCATCTAGAAAGAATAACATTAAACAAACTGAAAGGAAGTCCAAATGAAGAAGTGTTTCTCAGCAAAAATATGAGTCAAGTTGTTAAGCTGTGCACTGCAGCTAGTAGATGCACTGTGTTTGAACTAGCAACGTTTAAACCAGAGGGAGCACTGTAGCAGATATTTTCTCTACAATTCCTGCAGCCCAGTGTTTCTGTTATCTAACAGTTTAAATATGGGGTGTTGTGAAGGAATGCTGAATACATTTCCAAATGCTTCATGTTTTGACAGGTTAATGTGTCGACTAGAGAGGGGCTCTGAGAGTGACGGTGCAGTAAACGTGCTTTTTGTCCAGTGGTCACAGTCGCTGATGCATTACATTAGACAGCCACATTTTACCAGAGTAATATGTTTTGGTCTGGAGAATCTCCAGGCCAGTCTGACTGGTTTGGCAAAAAAAGCTTAGCCACAGGCAGTACTTTTGAGAGAACGGCTGGTTAAGTTCCTGGCCTGGATGCTTGTTTTTGTCCTGAAGCACTGCCTCATTGAGTCGGTGAAAGCACATGACCAAACACACGCACAGTGCTTTGTCATGATAAAAATAGTGTGTTTATTTTTTGAAGAAAGTTTGGCAGTAGTCTGGAGACAAAGGCGTCTGCAGTTCATACCTCGTGGCTTGCGTTTATTGACTTTGCCTGACTTGAACTGCTACTGAAAACAAATGACTATGCATTATAAAAATCATGACATGGCATTTTTTTCATTTTAGCAGTTCACTAAATGAGTTCGTTTTGAAACACACGTTTCTTTATTTAAGTCTATCTGACATATCTTATTCAACAAATGCGGCAGATGTTCTTGAGATTGTGAATTTGTCAGTGCAAGGTAAAAAGCTGAGTAAAGAAATGTGGTTAATATGCTTCAGTATGTCATAATTATTTCATAATCCGTCAGCAAGTTCATGCACAGTGCAGCCTGCATAAGCAGTGTTTACAGCAGCAATGTTGTGTCTACTTCAGGCAGTCCTGTTCCTGGCGATGCCTCTGAATTAATGTGTCTGTCTCTTCAGTAACAAACTCTTCTCCATCTCGCAGCTTTCAGTTTGGATACGGAGCAGCCAGACTACGACCTAGATTCAGAGGATGAGACGTTTGTGAATAAGCTGAAGAAGAAAATGGAAATCACAGCCCTGCAGTTTGAAGAGATGATAGACCGACTGGAGAAAGGCAGTGGACAGCAGGTATTTGTCAGGCTGTGTGGAGAGGAAATGCAAGTTTGCATGGCATTTGCACAAACACATCTCTGGCTTTGCTTTTACACAGAATAAATAACCCATCTGAGTCAGATTGTGTTTAACCCTGTAGTCACTGAATTCTGGTTTTGACCCTGTTATTTAGTAATTAGAGAGGTGGGTCATTGCCTTAGCCGTTGGTTTCTTTAATAGTTACTAAAAGCCACGGCATTTTCTACACCGAGCTGCTGCATGGAGCTCTTGTCATCTCTGACTAATACTTAAATTCATACAACTGTCAAAGTTGGAAGTATGAGTTTATGACATGTGCCTGAAGGCAACACGACTCCTCCACGCTGCTGAGAGCCAAGAAAGGATTGGAGTTTTTTGTATTTACAGCTATTTAAAATGACTGCAGCTTGTTTAAAACACTTGCTTTCTCTCTGCATTTATGTCTTTATTATTTATTCAACACATGAGCACTTTTTAATTGCTGCATCTCTGTGCCTCTGAGCATCGCACTGACTCTCCTATGTTGCTCTGCAGCTCGTCAGTCTCCAGGAGGCCAAACTCCTGCTAAAGGAGGACGATGAGCTGATCAAGGAGGTGTTCGACTACTGGAGCCGCAAGAGGAAAACCTGCAAGGGCGGCTCCCTCATCCCCAACGTCAAGCAAGAGAAGCGGGATGGCTCTAGCACCAGCGACCCCTATGTGGCCTTCCGCCGACGGACGGAGAAGATGCAGACCAGGAAGGTAGGAATCTGCAGCCAGGAGAATGAGGCAGAATGTGCCATTGCTGCTGCTCCATGCAAATGATTGCTTCTCTGTGGCATAGTAGTTAGAGACTCAGTAACTCGATGTCTGAAAAAGTTTCAGAATAAATGGGAACACTTTTGTCTGAATTACCGCCGTTCCATTTTCAGAACCGAAAGAATGACGAGGCGTCATACGAGAAGATGCTGAAGCTGCGCAGGGACCTGAGCCGAGCTGTCACCATCCTGGAGATGATCAAGAGGAGGGAAAAGAGCAAGAGGGAACTGCTGCACCTCACGCTGGAGATAGTGGAGAAGAGGTAAGAAAGACAAGCGGGGGAAATTGGCCCAGTGAGAGTTTGGCAGCGGTAGTTAAGCTTGTCTGCACTGCATCAGCTACCTTGTTAGCCAAGTCGTTGTTATTAAAAGGCCTTTTCAAAAGGATTTATTATTTATGACACAGGAACATGATAAAGGCTTCGCTTGTCTGATTAGATGACAGATGTTCATGAACAGATGAACTTTTTTGGATAGTACTGTGTCACACAGCTGTGCTCTCATTGTCTGCGGCATTGTTTTGGCTTTAAAAGTTTTAAAGCACTAATTGTTGAGCTCCTGAAAGCTGAGAAGGTGACTGTGTCAGACCTTTTACTCCATGTGGTGTTTTGGATGGCTTGTGTGGTTAACCTTCATGTTTGATTAGGCTTTTGTTTACTTGTCAAGTTGAAATCCCAAGTAGAGGCCATTAGGACACTTGTCTGCAAGATTGATAGTGTAAAAGAGGCAACCGCATATTTTCTATAGAGTCAGGCTCCGCTGCTTGTGTTAATTGGGGGCACAGTTACGCACACACAGTTTTGCATGCATTATCAATTTAGAGTTCACCCTGTTTTATTCCGTAGTGTCAGGAGCAAATTAGCTTATTGACTTCTCTGCGGCTGCAAAAATCTTTTCTCCCAGTCTGTTTGGAAGTACACTAAACTGCATGTTTGTGGGTTTTTTTTGTGTTTTTAATTTTTCTGTGCAAAGCTCCACTTTGAATTGTTCTTTGTTTCCCCCAGTGGAGCTTTTGTGATCCATCTAAACATGACATGCGAATGGAATGAATTTGCTCTGAAAGTAGCTGTCAGTGTGAGCTTAAATTGGAGCCCTCTCCTTGAAGTGCTTTTGATTTGTAGTGACATTTCAATTTCCTCTTGTTATCCCGGCCTGGTTTCTGCCTGCGCATCACTGCCAGTGTTCACTCCCAGATTGGACCACTCTATTCTCGATAGATAGCTTCGCCGGCCCACTTCATGATATTACGCAGACGTAGAGAGTGACCCAGGTGTACTGCACAGTTGTGTGTAGTCTGTGTGTTTTTGGCTCTTCCTATGCACTGAAATTGAAGCTCTTCTGTCTGTTGGCTACAGCTGTTTGAAACAGAAGCGTAGAACTGCCGGGCCAGAAAAAAAAAACAACTGTTAAGTCTCAGGGAATAACAGGAAACGTTTCCTGTTAGAACTTTCTTGTTATAGCATAAAACATCTTGTTATAAAATTTTCTAGTTATCACATGAAAATATCATGAGAAAATATCTTGCAGAAACATTGTTTCCTGTTATAAGACAATGTTTCTCATGTTTTGATATTTTCTCATGACATTTTCATGTGATAATTTTATAACAAGATGTTTTATGTTATAACAAGAAACTTTCATTGTTATAACAATAAATTGTATTTAAAATTGGGATAGCAGTTTATATTTTATTGGGTTGTATATAAATATCGTAGCAAGTTGTATATAAAATCTTATATTTTATTTTAATTTTTTAATATTGAAGTTTAAGTGGCTTGAATATTTGTTATTGACATTGATGTACAGGCTTTGTGTTGGCCTTCCGTTTTGTTTTAATTCTGTGGTTTGTTTTGTTTTTACATGTTTAAATAAAATAATAATTAATTCAGTCATTGATACTTATGTAACTTATCCCGTAATGATATGAAACTTTTCATGATATAACAAGATAAATAAGTATACTGTTATAACAAGAAAAGTTTATTGTTATAACATGAAAACGTGTTTCTATTACATGAAAATATTTTGTAAAAACATGAAAAACCTAATTTTATAACAAACTTTGTACCCAACATTGACAAGTTGTTGTTTCTTGCCTTGCAGTTCTGCACTTCCGTATTATGGTGTTGAAATTACACATAAATTAGCATTCCTGTTGCTGAATGTTGCAGTATAAATTACAAAACAATGTTTACTGATTTTCCAGATTTCACTTTGTTGTTTGGACCTCTTGGAGTGTTTTCTTCAAATTCATAAATAAAAGGAGTGGTTCAATTTAACCATAAAATACTCCCTAAAACTGTTCTGCAGTTGATTTCTAAATATCACTCCTTTTTTCTCGTTTAGGAATGCAATGCCAGACTTTGGCAGCGAGGTGATGGCAGAGGCTCTTGCACAGCGAGCTCTAGTGAAGCCTGTCTACACCATCCCCATCATTCCCCCGTCCAGCAGTAACCAGTACAGACACCAGGACCACTTGGATATGAAGGACTACAAGAAAGTAAGGCCATCTATGTATTCACAGCACAGTGGCTTCCTCCTAATAATGTCAGGAAGAGTATGGGAAATGATTTTCAGAGAAAATGTTATTGACTTCACATTTGTCCTTCACTTGAGTCAATTCACATGTTGATGATGGATGGAAGTGGGGGGCTGCGTAATGCAGCACAGTACTTGTTATCGAACACTGAACGCGAATAAGATCTTGGCCTTGTCGTCGTTGAAATGATAATTATAATAACATATCATGTTGCATTTTTATATTGCCTGTGGGTTAAGTTTTGAATAATGACTTAAATAATCCCTTTAATGAAAAACCTTAAACTTAAGAGAGTTCTGAATACCAACAGTTTTCTAATCTGTGTACAAGATAATGTTGGCTGACGTTGGATTCCTTTATATGCTCATCTGCTCCAGGCACGCTCCTATAAGCCTTTACATTACTTAGTTAGCCTACATTGCTAAGTAAAGCTACATGCTAACATGTTTTTTCCCTGTGATTTCAGACCAGATTCTTGTCCAAAAATATCAGTTGAGTTTACAAGCATTTATCAGTGATTTTTAATTAGAGAAAGTGTCTTTCTGTAACGGTCATTCCCAGTGATTCCCCAACTGCAGGTAAAATGCTGCATTTAGCTACATGCTAATGTAATGGAGACATGTGATGTTGTTAATTTCTTGCTCATTTTAGATCATATTCCTGCTGGAACGTGTCTGGTTGTGTTAAGAAACTTTTATTAGTGTTTCTTAATTGTGGAAAGTACCGCTACGCGAATACAGGAGATCCAGCACATATGTCAAGAGGAAAATTGTTGGGTTTTTTTGACAATTAATGCATGTATACCTCTTTGATGAGAAACCAAAAATGCAGGTATGAACCTGAAAATTGAGCATAATAGGTGCCTATTTCAATGGCAGCTAGGTGTCAATTTTTAAATAAATTGCCACACATGGAGTCGTCAGGTATATATAGCTGGTTTATGATAATGACTACAATGTTACCGTTAACTCCACCATTTACAATTGAAGTTTTGAATGTGTGACTTTCCCCCTAACATCCTCTTCAGAATAGTAGATCCATATTTTTGGAGGAGAAAAAAAAGCTATAATAATGCACCAAAAGCACCAAAAGGTAAATATTTGAGGCACTTGGGTATCCCTGAGCCAAAAAACTTATAATTGTGTATCAGTTTATGTACACTCTGATAATCAGTTATGGCACTGAAGCAGCAGGGTATGTACTTTATGTGCTGACTCCTTCAGACTCCAAATATTTAATGCAGAGCTACATCGCCATATGCTTCGACAATGTAGCACTTCATTACACAGCAGTATTGTGAACTCTGTGTCACCTCTTCTCATTATAACTTCATTAGCTCCAGTGTCCAACAACCCTCCTCCTGCCCGACAGGGAGGCCACTATTCCCCCTTTTCCTCCACCAGCTGGTTGACTTTTCCCTTTTGTTTACACGCGCTCAGTTTTGGTTTGACTCTGCCCCCTTCCTCCCTCATCACTCTAACCGGCACTTCTTCCGCTGATTTGACACAGCAGTTCTCCGCTGTAGAGTCCCTGCCTCTCTGTTGGCTTTGTCCCCTCCGTCTAAGGACTGAATAGGATCTGACTAATCCTAGTAGAGTTGGAGTCTGCTCAGACAGGGAGGGGTCGTCCCACTGGGGAAGCTGGGGTGAACGGTGGCACGAGGGTGTATTGAGGAGGGGAGGGGCAGCCATCTGGCTAGGCAGCGGCATCTGGCACATGCTGCCATCTGCATATCAATGCCTCTTTTACTCACTGTTGTTTCTGCACACACTCCTCGGCTGTGCGTAGACCACCAACACCAGGCTGCTGCCGACAGTATTGCTCTGCATCTTGAAATGCCTTTCTGATTACGCAGACTGTAGTATAAACATTAAGCACGCTTTCCCTCTCGTCCTCACAGCCGGAGAAGACGGAGGCAGTGCGAACCAAAAGGAAATATGAAAAGAAACCCAAGATCCCTCCTCTGTCAGCGCCTCAACATTCAGGGCCCTCGGTGTTCAATCCCAAGGACCTCAACCAGTATGATTTTCCCAGCTCGGACGAAGAACCCTTCTCACAGGTAACATTATTTAGTTTTCGATGAGTGTAAGCTAGGGCTGGGCGTTAAAACGATAATTGTTTCATAAATCATCAATACATCCGTAAAAGGAGAAAAAGACAGCGAGACCAGGGCCCCGAACAACCGACCACCTTTAGTCGTCCATTAATGTGTACAGCAACGCCTTACGATTACAATATTAAGTGCAAGTTTTTTCTGGTATTATTGTTTTGATCATGAATATAGTTGCTCATGATTAAATTCACCACATAACATCAGTTACAGTAGCTGTAAAGTTTACTTTACTTTAAACTGTCTGATAGTTTGACATGCTGCTGACCACAATTATTATTTTAATTGTTTAATTGTAATTTATTATTTTATTTAATTATTTTATGAATTAACATTTTTTATTCATAATTGTTTTGAATTTACCACCACTTTTGTGAAATGTTGTCATCTTCTGACAATAAATAATAGTTTAAACCACAATTAATCATATGATTTCTTCACAAAATCAGCCTTTAAACTCTTACATAATGATTTGACTTTTTCAGTAGATAATTATAATTATAGTATATGAACATTTGATATCATAATAATATTTTGAGCCATATCACCCTGCCCTAGTGTAAGCCAATCTAAACTGTTCTTAACGCTAAAGGTGATGCTTATTGTGTCAAGTATATAAAATGATGTGGCTTCGAGTCCTAAAATCGCCTTGTTTTTCTGGTATAGATCCATTCAGGTTCCTCAGAGGCAGAAGAGGAGAATGACCCAGATGGCTGCTATGCGTTCAGGAGGAAGGCTGGCTGTCAGTACTATGCTGTGAGTGCCCTCCTGTGACTCCCGTGCTTCTATTTATAGAGCCAACAGCAGGCCGGCCAGTCTGGCTGCCCTGGCTGTTTGTCTTTCACACTCTGCTGGACACAACAATGCATCAACAGAGACTCGCCTTTTTCTTCTCTCAGTGTCCTCCTCTGCTCCCTGTGTTAATATGTGATGCTTTCTTTCTCCCATTTTCTCTTTCTGCACCTCCTGTCCTCACCTCCTCTTCAGTCTCGTCCAGCCGAGAGTGGCAACTGGCCCTGGGTAAGCCCGTCGGAGGGTGGGCTCGGCGACCCACGCTTCCGTTACTGTCTGACCTCGCTGAACATGCCGCGGCGCTGCATAGGCTTGGCACGGCGCCGTGTGGGCAGAGGGGGCAGGTGAGTTCAGTCTGGCTGTTTGGCTCTCTGATGCTTGGATTCTTATGCAAAAGCAATTTAATGGTGGCTTGTTACCAAGTTTGGGGAATTTGGTTGAATCAAAAATTCTGATGTGTGCATGACTTTATAATGTGAAGCTTTTTTATCCACCATTTCACATTCTGACATCTGTGATGTAAAGAATAAGTGCACAGGGTTCCTGAGGATCCTTGATTATTGGTATTAAAATACCTTAAAACAGTATTTTAAAAGTCTTAAAAATAATAAGATGCAGGAAGTAGGAATTTGATTTTTTTTTTTGCATTCTAAAATCTAAAAATAAATGGTGACTTTTCAATTGATAACTTAAAGTCCCTTGCATTAATGTCACTGAAATGTCATGTTTTGTTTTATTTTATGAGTTATAATTTATTTTTTATTAGGTTAATATTTTAATCGGTTGATATTTGATATAAAATTCTTCCTAGCCAGAAGTAATTGTTGGTTAATATTTTTGTATTCTTCAATATGCTTATTGTTAAATCGGTCTTAAATTTTGTTCTGAGAGGCATTAATAAAGTATTAAAAAGCCTGAAATCCATCTTGCCTTAAGTTGTAGGAACCTGGTGTGATCAGCATGTTGCCCTGGCACTATGTATTCATCACAATCATGAAAACCTACAAATTCAGTTAAGAAAATGAAGTCTGTGAAATTGTTGAAATCTGAAATGAAATGTGTGTAGGAATGCTGCCAGTACCAATACTGAGCAGGGGGAATTAAGCCAACAGTTGGCTGTAGCTGCTGCGGTTGTTTACCATACCAGCTCTGTGGCAGGGTCCCAGCGATCACTTGGCGGGCACATTCCATTATGAATATCATGCTGGCTGCTAGATGGTGAACATGACAGTCCCATTTTGGGATTCACCTGCCACTGTGGCCTGTAGACAAATCAGAAAACTTTGCTTCCGCTGAGTTTAAACAGCGACGTGTCCCGCAGCTTTGTCTCATATCTCCTCAGTAATTACACATACGGTTGAATAAAGCGCACTGACTGGAGGAGTTAGCCAGCGGCCGCCACAGTGCCAGGTGTTGCCGAGGCAGTATCTGTTTCACAGACTCGCATGAGATTAGCGATGTTCTGTTTCTCTCTGCAGTCGACCTTATCTCATGCCCCGAGGGAGACTGAAGGACCAGACTGTCTCTGAATTTAAAAGTCTACTTCTATATGATGCGCACTTATGAAAGAAATACTTGATATTGTTAGAAATATTGGAGCTTGGTGTGTTTGTTTAGGCAGACGAGCAGTGAGCCTTTGCGATGTCGTTGAGCCCATTTGTTGTTCTTTCCAACACGAGTCCAGAGTTAAATATCTCAACATGGATTTCAATTAGATTTAGTCCAGACAGTCATAAGTGCATCCTTGTGACTTTTGTTACTATAACGTCTTAGTCTGCACCAAACAATTTAATATTGTGTGACATCTAAAAATGTCACTGTACAGTTTTTCTCTTGTTCCAGCCTCAGGCCAAACTGAATATGATTTTTGTCCTGCACTGGGTCAGGTATCTGAGGCCTGCACCCGTGCATGAGTAAAAGTTGACCAAATGCGGGCGGGCAGTGGGTGAGAATGAAAATCATCGTGGGTGCCCAAGCTGGCTGTGTGGACACTCAGCAGCTTCTGCCTTATTTAACAACTGTATCACACATTGGACAGAAGGCGCATTTGACAAAATATTCTGAGGACAAAACATTGGTCCAGAGCTGGGAGGTCAGCTGACTGTAAAGGCCCATTACTTTGGATATGTGGACAGATGATCACTGCAGAATGGGTTATCTTTGCATGGCTTTGCATAACAACAACAACAAGTGGGAGTGCTTTGCACATTTGAATGGGACAGTATAAAATGAAAGATCAAAACAGCAAAACAGCATGCTCAATCACTGGTTGGGTCTCAGGGAGGTCTGGATATGTCCTGGAGATAGTTGCAGGTATTGGATAGGTTCCAGTTTGGGGATTTACAGATGCAGGTTTGCAAAACTGGACCTGTGCAGGACTCCCACTAGCCAGCCCCTCCAGGATTTTGCTGGCTAGTGATGTCATCACTGTCATATTTTGCTGCTTGGACAGAGGCCCCGCAACACTGAGCTTTTAATCCCACACCAGCATCAAAATGGCTTGACTATCATTAAATACGTGTTGGGCAATGTTGGCCATGTAATGCTAACAGTTAGCCCTGTCGATGTGTGTCTGTGACTCCAGTCTCAGAGCTTCAGTCCTGCAGCAGTCGTCTCATAATAAACAGCAACGGAGGGGCTGAGCTAATCAAAACGCTGCATGCAGCTCCACAATAAAATGAAATTGTACCAGTTTAAAAAGTCACATTTGTGGTAAAGTTGCAGTGACCTGACTATATTGCAAAGTTGCACAGAATTCTCTGGCACTGGCTGCATTTACATCAATTTTTGCGATTACAGGTGTGTCCGGTAGCTCACCTGTTAGAGAAGGCGCCCCCTGTGTAGAGGCAGTGTCCTTGCCACAGAAGGTGCAGGTCAACTCAAACCTGCTCCCCCCCCCCCCCTTTTATGCTTAGGCTGTCCTATATATTAAAGGCAAAAGCCAAAAAAACTACTACAATGTAGTATCCTGGTAGTACTGACTACTGTTGAGGCTCTAGAATATCGGGGTTGTGTCTCTTTTTCTGGATTTTGCAGAGCATTGTAGCAGCTGTAATCTTTGAGTCTTGTTCCATTACATAAGTGTTCCTAAGTGCTCTGTACTCATGGCAGAACTGCTTGTTTTTGTCCTGGTTTTTGTGCAATACCCAGCTACATTTGGTGCTGGCCCACTGGACATTGTAATTACATGAATGGTATTGCAGGGAATAGCTGCGCTTGTGCAATCCTCCACAACCAAAGGATATAGATGTTGCAATGCACTGATAATGACTGCAGCATGTTTTTCGTTGTATTTGACCTCAGATGACTGGAGTGGTTTCTAACAGCTCACTGATGGGTTTTTCTTTTGCTTTAGGATCTTGTTGGACAGAGCACACACAGATCTAGACAACATCATTCAGAGCCTGGACTCTGACCCGGAGCCCGAACCACTCGCCTCACCACTTCCAAGTTCTCCGCTCCGCAACTCTAACGCCAGTACCTCAGAAACCAATACCTCGGACCCAACCAGCTCCTCCCACCTCCCCTCCTCTTCATCACCCCTGTCGTCGTCATCGCCAACACCTATGGACCTCAGCCAGATTCTTTTGAACATTAAATCTTGCCGATGGAGGCACTTCAGACCACGGACGCTATCCCATCACCCCTTGGGTGGAGGAGACTTGTCTCGCAGAGGATTTAGGGATTTTAGCCGGACAGTGTCAGGACTAACGAGGACCCTGTCTGGAGGAGCCAGCTCCCAGAACCGCACCGGCCCAGCCCCCACCCCTGTCAATGGTGAGTCAGTTGTTTTCTCTGCTTTGCTGCTCGCTGTTTTCTTTCTCTTTGGCATTGTGCGTCTTAACCCTTTGAAACCTGGATCTACATCAGTTTTCCTGGGCTGCGTTCAGATGCCTTTCACAACTATTAAAACCTTTGAAACTTGAGAAAATTGGTTTGATTTCTTCCAAAAATGGGGAAAAAGGCAATCAGCAACTTGGCATAAAATGTCCCACAAAGAGAGAAGAGAAAAAAAGAGAAAGAATCATTGGAAAATTTTCAAATAACTAAGGGAAAATACAGATATATTTGTTGCTTTATTGTGTTTTAAGCAAAGGCGTCTTGGCTTTGCAAGGATCACGTTTAATATAGTTTTTATAAGCTGTCAGTCTACGATGGTAGTGATTCTGGCAGCAGTTTCTGGGAGTCGGTTTAGCCTGATCGGCCTTTGTGCACTCTGTGCTGTAATTAAAGTAGTTGCCTCAGTGTGAGCTCCAGTCAGAAATGCAGTTTGTCTTCAGTTTATTTTGTAAATGCTGTTATCTGATGTCAACATCCATCTCTGAGCTCAGGGGCTTTCTCATGGTGTGGTCCAACTCGCTTTAGGCCGATTTTTTGTGACTGTGGATATTGTCTCATTTCTTTATTGTATGAATGTTTAGATTGGCTCTGTTTGTTTTTATTGATGTTAGAAAGCGCTTTTGGGTTGCTTTAGACTGTGATCTTTTATTTTATTTTATTTTATTTTATTATTTTTTATTTTGTGTTTGGGCACTTCTAATTTTACAATGGCATTCTGGTCTCGTTTTTGTGTGATTTGTCTGATACTGGTAATCTGTCCTTCACTCTTTAACCCTCAGGGACTGTTTGGCACATTTAACACACTTTTTATTCCTATTTTTTTTGATAATTTAGGCTTTGTTCATGCATATACCATGCAGATACCTTATATTTTTGCTAGCTTGCAGTCCTCTGCACTGCTACACTTCTCTGCAAGAAAAAGTGACTGTCATTAGCAGAATAGCATGTAACAGTCGACAGGAATTGTCATTATCTGTGTGCGTGTGCTTTGTTGTGTGTGCAGTCCACTTGTATAAACACTGCTCTGTAATGCTGCTAGTGGTACATTAAGGTATAACTACCCTGCTGTGATTGATAAAGCACAACCTTTAACGTCTCATGGGACAGGTTTTTTTTTTCAGAGCCCAGCCCCAATAGAGGCTTAATAATGACAGCTTTTAAGTGTGAGGTATATGGATAGTTTAGGGCTCGGCCTGATGGCAGGAGAGGCTGCCTTCTATGACCAAAGGATCTTCTCTGTTGGGCTTCAGCTCTTCATCTCTTGGTGCAGAAAACAAAAAAAACAAAGAGAACTGCCTTTTTGGTGTGCATGTGGAGGGGTATAATTGAAAAAATTCTCCATGCATAAAATTATGTGAGGTGCTGTTGTTTTATTGATTTTCTGCATGTGAATATTCAGCAGTTAGAGAATAAAAGTTCGACTTAAAAGCCAGCTCTGTTGTCAAGTCGAGGCTTGCTGCCGCTCTTGTGTAACAGATTTTGATGAGGCACCTCAAAGGTAGATTGCTCCACTGCAGCCTGGGCTCCCATGCTGCCGGTAAATCACATGAACTCTTTGCTTTCAACCCTCTCTCCATATTATAATACATTAATTCCAGCTCCCATGGCTTGGGGGAGTCAATTAGAAATGGTCGTGTATAAATAGATTCATGAGACGTGCTGGAGTGAGTCTGTGCTGGTGGCGGGAGAAAGGCTAACTTGGTGAATATTTGAGTCACACTGGGCTGGTTCGGGACAATAGTAGGATGTCAGGCAAATTGGCCTAACCTGCCCCCAAACGTCTTAGTCTCTGGATACTTCTACTACTTCTGGGGAAACAAAATTGTGGATTCAAAAACTCCAGATGACCCGCTTAACGTTTGAAGAGTTATGCGATGCAATAACCGTTCTTGTGGCACCTGCTGCATTGCTTTGTCATACCCGAGGGAGCCACTTCCTACTGACAAGCACATAGCAATAACATCATGTGACCTATAAAAGCATAAAAAATGTTTCTATTGCAGTTTTACACAGAGTGATCATCAAACCCCCTGTTCATCCCTGTGCCTCATGAAAAACATGTTTTTATATATTATTTTAATCTTGTTAATCGTTTGTTTTAGCTCCACATCAAAACTGTTCCATAGTTGTCACTACACAGACTGATATAAAAAAAAATAACTTCCTGGGCATGCAAACACTGCAAGTTTTTAAATTAAATTTTCCCCTTAAAGTGGGTGCTGAAGCTATCAAGTTTTGGAATAATTCTATAAGGATTAGAAGATGATTTATTTTGTTTTTCATCTTTGTGATCAATGTCTGTAATTGGTGAAATAATAAATAGTTGCAGCCTTGAGGTTTATTGCAGTAATTAAAGTGAAATGAGGTTGAAAAACTGTATAATTTGCTGTAGATTAAACCCACAGCATGGAGTCATGAGTGGGCGTTGCTTTGTTTTGGTGGTTTTCTAGACAATCCATTTATTTCAGTCCCAATCTCAGATGTAGGATTCAGTATTTTTCTTTCTTTCCTCTCCTGGTTGAAGCAGGTGGATTCTATCTGTGGTTGAAGACTTCTCTGTTGTATTTTGCTTTTGGTTTGTTCTCCATGTTGTGAATAATCCTGGACTTTTGCCTGTTCTGTGTCAAATGGTTTGAATAAGTGCTGGCTAGTACTCTCCTCAGAGTGCACTGAAAGATTGCTACCAGATATGCAGAGTGATAATATATAAGATAAGATATGATAATGTTACAGGATTCTGGTAATGGAGGCATTGTGGTTTCTGTTTGTAGTCTGAGTAAACTTGACTAATCTTATATTAGCTGGCTGTGGTTGCTGCAGGTTAACAGCGTGGAGAGCAAAAGAGGCAGAACCCATTGGCTGAAACACTGTCTCTAAACCCACCTGACAAAGATTTAGGTTTTTATTCACCTTTTCTTTATTGACCTGACCACATATGCAGATAGTTGTTTATAGAGAAAAGCTGAAATGTTTTTGGATCTGTTTCGAGATGCTTATCTAACTGTAAACGGTGACTGGTGCACCAAAGAGGAAGTCTTGGCCTGGAAACCCGCTGTCTACACTGAATGTCATGTACTGAAATATTTGCCATTGTCCCCAGAGACCTAATCATCGTCAGATGATAGCCGATTGGTTTCAAGATGTTTTTACATGCCTTTTGTGAAAGATATGTTGATGTGCTACAAAATTGATGAAAATCATCAAATTAATGAGTTTCAAAACTTTGTTTTAGGGTGCTGGTATTGTATATGCTTGTCCTCTGTTAAACTGTCATGGCCTGCTGTTACACTTAAATATAGCAAAGCCGTCATTAATAATAGAAGTTGTCCTGTTGTGATAAATTGGCTCTATTCCAGTACGCATTTGTAGTGCTGTCACATTTGTGTTTGGTTCATTGCTTGAGCCTGGTACTGTGTCACACTATGACACACAACGAACGGCGTGGCCAACTACGTTATTCCTGAATTGCTGTTGAAGTGTTGCTCTTGTGCTTGTTGGCGTTGTGTCATTTTGGGGTTGTGTGTGTCAGCTACTTGCTACAAAGCACCTTGACTGATTATCACCAGAAGTTTTTTGCTGGTTTAAAAAAAAATCTGTGCTTTTTATCAGTGTCTGAGACTCATTTTAAAATGACATTTTGCTGCCTTGTTGCGTTGCTGTGAGTACCTCAGTACACAGAGAGTTGACATAGCGTCAGCTAACCTAGCTAAACAACATAGCATCGCAGCTAGAAACGAAAACATATGATTGGGTGATACCTCAGCGATGGTGCTGAAAACGGTTGAGGCCAGATCTTATTTGTCAGCATCAGGTGTGAGATTGTAGCTCTATGTCATGTCAGACTGGCCTCATATGAAATATGCACCACAGTATTATGCTTTGAGTCTTTGTGACACAATATCACAGTTTCATGGACACACACAGCTTTGACCACTCAGGTAACCCCACAGGTAGAATACCTTGCTACATGTACTTGATATAAATTTATTTGAGTGGCAGCAGTGCAGTCAGACCTCAGGAGTATAGACTGTTTGTGACTTTGTGTTTGATAAGCCTTCAAACTTATATTTCGTGCTTGTTTCATTTTCTTTACCTTAAACCTTGCAGCAACATGCCCTCGTGCACTAGCCCCTGGTGTTGTCGTGCCACAGTGCTCTTCTGTTGGGAAGCCTGCTGAGGCATCACTTTTGTATCCACAAAGAAAATCAGTCCGTGTCAGTGACTGCTGATTCAACTGACAAGCGTCCACGGAGCATGTTGATGAGGAATGCTGAGTTACTGTATTACTAGACGGGTTTCCATTAACAGATTTGCACGAAACTTAAGAGATGTTTTCAAAATGTTGACAAAGCGCCATTGTTATGGGACTTCTCTCACAATAATATTCCAAGATGCATGGCGATGAATGCTCAAAACATTGGCCGCATTATTTCTGTTGCAGCCACCGCACTAGTCGTCGTTATTTCCAATGGAAGGTGTAGGCGTGCTACGAGAGCACTGATGTAAAGGAAAGCCCCGTATACATGGGAGCAACCACGTATGAGGGATTTCTGGGAGGTGATGGTCCATGATTTCACAGAGGAATTGTGGATTGCAGATGATAGCTCAACTTCTAAAGCTATAAAAGCAAAGAAAGTGTTTCTGTTGCAGTTTCACAAAATATGTTTTTTTTTATCGCCTGAAATGCCACCTTATGCGATAAATGTGAGTTTTTTTCAAAAGTGTTTCCCCTCTGACCAAAAGAGAATTTTTTGAGGAAAAAGCCTACAAATATCTACACAAATGCAGCGACTGATAGCTTTAATAAAAGTGCTTGTACTTTCTCTGCATAAAAGTCTCCCCTGAAGTAAAAAGAAGTAAAGATCAATTAAAACATCCGAATTCATCTTATCCTTCCTGTCCACAGTGTTCACGGCAGAGCAGTACCAGCAGCACCAGGAGCAGCTGGCCATCATGCAGAAACAACAGCTGGAGCAGAGCCAACAGCAGCAACAAGCCAACAACTCTGCAACACCCACCAACACACAGGTCAGCCAGGATGGACACACAGCTGAGAGGCTTTACCACACCTGTGCTCGCAGGAAAACCTTTTAAAGAACAAAACACAGATCCATATCAGGTGTAAACATATTGTGGGAGGAAGGTTTTACCTCCCAGGTGTTGAAAATGTGTTTTTGTAACCAAAAGGAGGAAAATGAAAACCTTTTTTTAAACCGAATCAGTTCTCCTGATATGGAAATCATTTCCAGTTGAAGGTCGGTTCACCCATCCTTAGGAAATGGGACACATCCTCATTCCCACGAGCTGCATTAACACCACTGGCTCAGTTCCTGTTGGGCAGCAGAAGCGCTGACTCGGTTGTTTCATAGATTTCAGCAGTCTTTGGCACTGACCCACGTTTTCTATCTGGTTTCCAATCTAGGCGCTCGTGTCCAAGACGTTGGACCAGGCCAGCGCCCAGTTCGCTGCTTCAGCCCTCGTCACCACAGACCAGCTGATGGCCTTTAAGTCCAAAGAGGAGCTGGTGCTGGCGAGTGGAGTCAACGGAGTCCTGGCAGGTGCAGGTGAGCGTCACTTATTTTGTTATTTTGTTACTGTTACGTGAATGACTTTCTGCTAATTTTGCTTTTTCTCATGAAATACTAGATGCTTGGGTTGTTGAGCCCTTCAGAAAATCCAAGAAGGAAAAATTCCTCTTGGTTTAACTTCCCTCAACTCATGTTCACAATAAGGCCTTAGAGGGTAAGTTCAGTATTTTTTAACCTGGAACCTGTTCTCCCATTTTTAGTGTCTAAATGACTAATTGGAACCATTTTTTTTCTGGTATTGAGCAAAAGTCCTGCAGCTGGCAGCCGCAAAACATGCTGCACTGTAACCATCTGGGGCATGTTCACACTGTAAATTTACAAAAGTGCTTGTTTTTGTCACTGACAGGCACAGATTATTATTATAAGTGTCGCCAACCTTATAAAAAAGGATCCTTACAGGGAAACACCTTTTTGATGTCAAAAGTAAGATCTTTTTGGACCAGAAGCAGCTCCCAGTCTCCATTTAAATAAACATTTTTATTCACATAAAACACACTTCATTCAAAGTCGAAGCAAACAAAATCAAACTCACAAATTCATCTTGGTTTGTCTTTCCACTGTTCCAACAATCACGAGTCTGGTTTGGTTGAGATAAACTCCTAATTCGCCCCGTTAGGTGTGAAATATACTGGCTCTGTACACACTGAAATTGGAGTCTGGTAATGGCAGCTGGGCGACTCTGCTGGTCTGTTTCTGGTAAAACAAAAAAAATCTTACTCTTCAACAAAAAGCTCTGTTTTTGTCAGGATCATTTTCATAAGTTGTCAAATACTTAAAATATCAATCTGAGCCTCTCAGTTGTAAAAACAAGCACCATTGATGGACATACAAACAACAAACAAATTTCAACAGTTCAGTAGTCACTTAAACACACAAACATGAAAACATCCAGGTTGGAAAATACCAAACTTAACCTTTAACTTCTGTTTAGGAGTCACAAGAAGGTGAAGCTTCATTTGAAGGGGTCACACGGGAAAACAGTTATTTTTTTAATTCGTTCATTTATTTATGTATCAAACTTTTCATTTTTTCAACAAAATGACAACAAACAACATATAACACGTAGGAGATGTTCACAGTAAATTCACATAGTTATCATATTTTTTGGTCTTTTTAAGTCTCGACAACTCGACTAAGTAAATACCACCTCCAGAAATCTTCTGTAACTTTGCTGTGATTTTTTTTCCATATTAAATCCATTCTTCATCGTGTCTCTCCTCGGGTTTACTCTGGGGGACTGCAGCTTAATTCAGGAGGCCGTTACCTTTTTTTTTTGTTAAAAGCAGAATCCTTAGTGGATTTATCATTTTTCAAGGGAATTAAAACAACTTTAAAGAGTCTTCGGGGAAACAGAGGGAGGAAAATGGATATTAAGATCACAGTATTTGAAAACAACTTCTATTAAAACAAACGCATAACTACGTATTTATAGAAATGAACCCAGTATCAGTAGCCCTCCATGTTTCCAACTCCATCACCAACCGCCTTAAACATTACCTTTGTGTTGCATCATCACCACGGTGACGACATCAACAAAACGTGAACATAACGAGCTTCACAAAGACAGAATTTATGGCTCGTCTGTTGTGTTAGATTGCATGAGATTGTGCAGGAACGCCTCATAAACTGTCACGTTGTCAATGTGCCAAATTTTGAGATCTCGCCAAAGAAAACTTTTATTAGACAAAGTGTGTTTTACTACATTCAGGTTGATGTTTTTGTTCTTGTTTTCGTTTTTATTTACGAGAGCTTTTCTTTGTTCGCCAGGTGTGTTTAAAGGCCTGCACCTCTCCAGCACCACCGCCGCCCTCCACCAGACCAACCAGTCGACACACACTACCACCTCCATGGCCCCGACTTTCCTCCAGCCCTCCTCCAACTCGGCCACCCCTTCACCCGCCAACGCCGTCCCCGCCTCCCTCACCTCCACCCCCAGCGCCCACGCAGCAGCAGCGCTGGGGATCCTGGGATGCAGCGCCGCCAACGCAACCCCCGCCACCACTCAGGTCCTCATCGGGAACAACATCTGTCTGAGCGTGCCGTCGGCCGCCAGCCTGGCCGGGCGCCACATTCCCCGGACCCTCGGCAACGTGCCACCCTCTGCCTTAAAGCTGTCCGCCACCACCAACCTGCAGATGCCCAAAGTCTCCGGAGCATCGTCCATGGACATGGGCTCAAGGTAAGACACGACAGAAAAAAAGAAAAGCTGTTTGTTTTGACTGATGCAGAATAAACAGACATGTAGCCGCAGGCTGTAATTAGTTCACACTGGAACTAAAGCTGCAAAGACTTCAATCCTCCACGCTGTTGTGGGCGATCAGACGATAGTTCCTTATGGCATTGTCTCAAACAACGCCTCCATGTTCCAGACACAACAGAAGACGCACATTAATAAAGACAAACGAGAATATATATTTATATATGTGCCCAACAAAAAATTCAGTGCAGCACTTTTGTTTTTGCTCCTGTTTCACACAGTCAAAGATCCAACACTGTTTTCATGCATTCAATGGAAATATTTCTCTGAAATTTTGGTCACAAATTTGTTAAAATTGCTTTTGGTGAGCACTTCTCCTCTTTTTTAAAAGAGTTTGAATGTTTGCTGAGCGTGTTTAGATATGCAGAAGAACGTCATTGTAAGTTTGTTGCTCTGGTGGCAGTTTCAGACTACCTTTTATGTAATGTTTGTTTGTGGATAAGCAAGAGTTAAGCCTTCGCATCAACACGCAATCCCTGGTTTTTGAGTACTCAGTTGGACCTGGCTTCTAAATATTGCCACGGCAGCGTCTGCCAGAGATAACCGAAAATCCACATAAATCTGCCTGAAAGAGGAGCTGAAACGATGTTGCATCACAGCTCTTCGGTATTCACACAGACGAGAGATCTGGGACAGTTAAAGACACCGTTTTGACAAAGTAACACCGGAGATAAAACGCGAAAGAACACAAGCGTTAATCTTTCCCTCTCCTCCGCAGGGATAATCACGACGAAGACAAGCCAGCACTGAACAGTATAGCAGACAACACAGTGGCCATGGAGGTGACGTAGTAGCGGTGCAGCAAAGAGTCCGCTCTTTAGGTGCTGTGCATCGTAGCATCGGGAATGCAAAAGGGACAGCAGGACTCTGATGCAGACTGACAGAACGACGAGGGGCCGCTGCCGGCCGCTCGCTTGCAATTCTCATCTCTCATACCTTTTTAAACCTTTTATTTCGTTGGGTTTTTTTTGTTTTGTTTTTTTTGTTACTGTTAAAAAGTAAAAAAAACATCTGTAAATTATGAATATGGCAAAATTAGTATCTGTACAGTAACTACATATTTGTAATATCCCCCTTGTATATATTACTTGAATACAGAACTGTCCATTTGTGATGTTTTGCACTTGGGAGTCAAACTTAATGGAAAAAAAAAAGTAAAGCCAAGTAACTTGTGGCGAGTGTGAGAGATGTGGGAGTTGTATAGAGAAGAGTTTTATCACATCATGTGCATGGTGCGGAGCCTGCTGTTTTTATCTATTTATTGTGCTGTGTTTACAGTTTTTTTGTTTTGTTTTTTGGTTTTGTTTTGTTTTTTTATTTGTACACTGTACCTTCGTTGGTTCCTGTGCTGTAGTAAATGTTAGGTAGCTACGGACTCCTGGGTATTTTTGTATATTGTGAACACAAAAGCAGGTCCCCCCCCCCCCACGTTTTTTTTGGGTCCCTGTGCTTCTCTCTGTGGATCATGTGAAAATCAATGGTGACATACATACAGACCATGAGGCCAGGAGAACCAGGAGGAGGAGGAGGAGGAGGAGGAGGAGGAGGATGAAGATGGTGTTGGCGGGCGACTGCGCGGTTCACTTGAAGAGAGGCGCTCCTCTCTTCCTGGGAGCTTCCATTAACATTGTCCCAAACACAAGTAACAAAACAGGGATGAAGTCTCTTCCCAGAAGCCTCTGCTGCTTCTGATTTTAAAGCACTATTTTTTTGTGATTTTCTTTTTTCATGGTTTTGATAAATATTAATGCTGCTTTTGTATTTTCGTTTGTTTTTAAAGGGGTTCTTCATTTTCATGCAAGCGGAGTCCCCTTTGTATTTGTTTTATCCCACAGACATTTTTGTAAGACACAAATTCAGTTATTTTTGTATCCTTTTTTTTTCTTGTGGTAAACATGATTGTAAGCTTTTCGTTAATTGAAAGACTTCATTCTTTTGTTCATTTGTTACTTGTTCATGCATAGGTGATAAGGGAGGTGAATGGGCAGTAATCGCTGTACGTGTTTCATCATTCCAGTTTTTAATAACAAAAAAAATGCTAATGAGGGGGCGGAGGGATGATGGGAAAATAGCAGTTTTCTCCTCTCTCTATCCCTTTTTCTTTATTTTCTTTTTTTCTTTGAAAAAATAATCTCCAGACGGCTGCAAGGCCAAAAACCACAAGTATTTGGGTGCCTTCCTTTGGGGAATTTAATGTACTCTCTTCTGTGAAGAGTTAGGCACAAAGGCAGCATTACTTAGTAGTGCTTCTCGTCTTTGTCTGAATCTGAATGCCCAGTCCAATGGCAGGATATATCCTTGAGGTTTACTTGTCCCACCTGGAGGCTGAAAAGACTAAAAAAAATGTGACAGAACTCTCACTAAAATAAGACAATAAAGCCCAGGGCATTAAATGTGAATCGTTCGGGCTCCGTGTCGTTTATGTACACCTTTCATGGAAATGGTTTGTAACTAACACACAGGGTTCCCATGGTCATGAAAAACCTGGCAAAATCACAATCATGTTTTCAAGGCCTGGAAAAGTTAAGTGAAAATCATTGAAAGTTTTGGAAAAGTCATGGCATTTTATTGTGCGTGGTGAAATTGTTACAGTAATCTGCCGTGGATAACCAAGTAAATGTAACATAAATGCAAATGTGTTTTTGGTAGCAGTCGACTTAATGTAGCTCGTGTCAATTTGCGTTACGTATGGTTTTGCTTATTAAAAATGTGTTCATAAAAATTACAAAGCATATGTAATATAATGCAGAATACCTTAATTTTATCACTAATTTGAAATCTAGCGCTGCACTGTGACCATGACAACATAGCTAGTATCACAAGATACATGGATATGTAAGAGTTTGAACAAATTTTTATTTTTATTTTTTTAATCTTTGCCTGAATATTTTCTTAAAAAGATGCAGCAGGTGAGAGAACTGGAAACTGGAAACTGGAACTGGTAATATCACAGAAAAAATAACATTTTACACGTTTACCAGTGCTTTAAAAAAAAAAATGGGTAAAACTATGTGTGTGTAATTATGAGTGAAAAAGAAACCCAAACAGAAATGTATATCGGAGCTTACTGAATATAAAAACACTTTTAGAAAACTGAAATTGAAAGAATGTTTTTATTCCTTTAGACAACATTTGTCTATCATTCATGTATATTTATAACAGTCTGTAATGCCAAGAACAAGTTAAAAACTCCTGTGGAGGTGAGGAGTGTCATTAACTACAAGACCCATAAGCCACTGGGCAAATCCCTGGCTTTTGATTGGCTGTGTAACCCCAGGAAGTGATACATGGTTTACCTTTTAAAACAGGCCCTTTTTTGACTAATGCAGCATATAGGAAGAGTATGGAAGCTCCTATTGGCTCAAGTGAGGTGTCATCAAAAGGTCAGAGTTCAGCCACCATTTTGACAAAAAAAGAGTTGGCATGTTAACATGCAAACAGGAGTGACAGCACACAGAAAAAGGATAAATGTGAACAATTAAAATACAATAGAAGTTTGTGGATATCTGTGAATGTGTTTGGACTAAATATTTCGCTGGATTTAGATCGTCTGGATTTTTGGGAGTGAATGAGGACCGATCTGTGGATTATAACACCTCACAGGTGAGTTAAAACCTTTGTTTGTTTGTTTGTTTGTTTGTTTGTTGTCTGACAGAGGTGTTATGTGATCCTGTTGTGGGGGTTTTATGTTGACATGGTCAGCATCAGTGGTGAACTGGTGGATATCTGAAACCCTCTTAGTCCACCTGCATTTATGAATATTAAATTTAGCATATAAAGACCATGTCATCCAGCAGTGGGTGCAAAGCATTCTGGTAGTTGTAGGTTTTCTACCTCTTGTGTCTTTTTTTCTCTATTTCTCTTATCATGTCGTACCAGTTTCAAAAATATTTGAGTCTCGCATAGATACCGCATAGATGGCCTAGTTTCATGTGAGGGCCTTCTTTAAATTGGTGAAATACTTCTTTTAAGAGTTAGCCTTTGTTGTTGTTTAAAATGCTGACTGTAAAATAAACAGAAAATCAGTTTTAAAAAATAAATAAAAAATCATTAAATAAATAAATAAAATAAAAAAAGACAGAAAGAACAAAAGACAGAAAAATTTAAGAAATTTAAAATAATAATATAATAATAATTTGATAATAATTATGTACTTGAAGTTAATTACATTTACATTTTAGCACTTTCAATCAATTTCCTTGTTTGTTTGTTATTGTTTGGGTTTTTTGTTTTTTTTTACATTTTTCTTTTCTTTTTTGGTGTTTGCTAATTTTCAAGAAATTTTCTGCTAACTTTTTAACTAATTCCTTGCTAATTTTGAATAATTTCTCGTGAAGAAGCTCATCGCCTTCCACCCATGTTTTTGAGAGTTTAAGCCAATTTGTTCAGGTCTCAAGGGGTTAAACATAAATCTGAAACCATCAGTTGTTAGCTTAGCTTAGCATAAAGACTGGAAGCAGAGGGAAACTGCTAGCTGTCTATGGTTGGCTCCTTCAACAGATAAACCCCCGTTATTCTTCTGTTTTTGTATGTATTTTTACTGCTTTAATAGATCAAATGTGTTAATAAGTATCATTTGGAGGAGCTGTATATGTCACTGTGCTTTACAGTTTGTTCTGCACCAGTGTCTCCAGCAAAATAAACCAACACAGACACTAATTCTCAGCAGCAACTCAGCTGCAGAGATATCACTTCCCCATCAGAGGCCAAATTACTCCTAAGTTTTCCAATTTCGGCCTGCTGGAGCGCTGCCAGCATTATTCAGCCACACATTATTTATGTCGGAGAAGAGAAATCAGTCAGCAGAGAGACAACTGGCCCACCTCGCAATCTGCAGGGTGGGCGTTCACCCTGCCTCCTGCTCCCTCATTACCAGACTGAGCGATTTTGGTGCAGACCTGAAATAAAGTTGTTTTTCTCATCAACTTTTCGGTGCTGTTAACTGTAGCTTTGTGGCGGAAATAAATCACTGATGTCCTCTGGGGAACTGTAGCTCATATCTCGGTATTTTTCCATTAAATTCACTACACTTTTTTCTGCGAAATGACTTATGTGCGTGCAAACAAGAGTCTGCAGCTTCTTTCTTTCTCTCAGCTGTAATTTAGTCTGTAATGGAACTAAGCATGTGTGAAGGTTAATGTCCACTCTTGCAGACCAGAAGGCGACCAAGTTTTGTCTTTTTTTTTAACTGTTGAGTAACTCATCATCTCGGGCCACATTCTCAGCTAGAAAGTTTCGTGTTTAAAAAGCATTTTGGCTTTTGCATCCATTCAAGCAGGGGGATGTTAAGGCGTGCTGGTTCCAAAAACACCGTGCAGCTGTTGGTCACCACTGGATCAGATGTCGTGATCGGGGTGGTGATTGGACAAACGGAGAGCCGGGTCTGTTAACGCCGCTCACACTTCTTGTGTCTGCCTGCGGTTACAGACGACAGGTGCGAGGGTGGCGACTGACACGCTGCTTCTCTGAAAGGTGACTCCACTTTTAAGAACAGGAAAAGACATGCACGCTTAATTACAAGTCAGGACAAAAAGAAGCATTTGGAGAGAAAGAAAGAAAGAATTTGGAGTTTTCTTCTGCTGTGAAGATGCTGGAGTGAGTGCAGCGGCGATGGTTGTGGCCTGAGTTCTCTCTGCAGAGGAAGTGAGTCACACAGGCTGCAGACAGCGAGCTTTAAAGCAGCAAAGTACAAGAGCTTTGTCTCTAACAGCAGTTCAGAGAAACGGTGAAGAGCTGCACGTGTTAACCACAGGTGAGCTGGTTTCATCCTGACTGATGTGATGTGAGAGCTCAGAAACCACTGTGGCACTTTGGTGAGAATCCCCGGCCTTCACTTACTTTGCTTAGAGTGAGTTTGCTGAAGAAATGCTGCAACAATGGCCTTCTTGTCAAGAAATTTCCACATTTTACATAATCATTTGATCCATTATGAATACAAAATTAGTGATTTAATTGTACTCATCAGTGTTTACATGTTACAGTAGTACAGTGCACAGAATCATATATCATGTACAGAAGGTGGGAAGTGTTTTGAGGCCAATAGCTCATTTCTTTGCTGCGGGGCTCTTTAACAGGTTAGGTTGCATGTTTATCTGCAGCCCTGCAGGCAGGCTCACTTCATTTTACAAATAGTGAACATTTTTTTCAAATGTCAGTGATCTTTTGTCTTGGTTACAGTAACTTGTGTAATGGATGTGTAAAGCAAAAAGGTTCCACTTCCAGCTTTGGCCTAAAATAAAAATGTTTTAAAAATGAAATGAAAATTAGTCCCTAAATCTTTCTACATCTTTTGGTGTCTCACAGCCTGGAGAAAAAAAGCTGCTCTGTAGTCTATTGGTTCGGCAGCAGGAACTTGTGTATCTTTTCCCAGATGGCAGCAGGGTGAACAGACTGTGGCTGCTGTCTTTCAGTGTCCTTTGTGCTCTGTGCAGATGCCTCTCTTCACCAGTGTCACTGATGCTCTGTGGATGGGAACCAGTTAGGTTCTGGTCAGTTTTAATCACCAGTTTTGAAAAAATCATTTTTAAGATTTAGGTGGCATCAAAGGTGGCATAAAGAAGGGAATTTGTTGCGGCCCTACAGCTGATCTCTCTGAAAGAGGCTTCTGTCTCAGTGCATCACATGACTTGCAGTTTCAGGTTTTGGCCACTAGGCTAATATTTTTGCATGGATCAAAACTGCCAGATCTTTGATATTGGACTTTTTCTCTAGAATTGGTTTAAAGGAGAAAAACTCGCTAGTTAACCATCTCAACTCAGTCATATGAGGAAATATTATTTTTCAAATAACTTTTGACATCCACAAAAGAGGAAATACTGCACAAACACTGCAAAAGCTTGTTTAAGATTCAGACACTATTATCGTGTCAATGAGACAAATTAGGATTGTCTGAGAAGTTTATTTCTCTGCAACCTTTGTAAGTGTTTCCCTCTGGTCAAAGTGTTTGTGCTAAAGCCCCCAGACTGATTTCTATACAAGGAGCACAGAGATTAAATGAATATCGATCTCACTCTGACATGTTCCCCAAAATGTCAAATTGTTCTTTTAACTCTTCGCCTGCATCTAAATGCTTTGTGAGTTTGCAGTTTGCGTGCAAAGGTTGAAATATGAGAAAGAGCCTGTTTGTTGAATGCTCTGAGGCCTGATAAGCCGGGTGTGTTTAAACAGAACTGGGATTTAAGAGACTTGTCACAGTGCTCGGCTTGAATCCGAGAAAAAAAAAGAAACCACCGTCTCGCTCACACGCGCTACATGCATACACACTCCCACGTCGCAATCTCTATTTCATGCCAGCAACACAAAGGTCCACAATCAGTGCGCCATAAATAAAAAGTCGTGTCTGAATTGGATGTCGTCTCAAGCCGCGGAGGCAGTATGCTAATATTATCCCGCAGACAGACTTCTTGTTCCAGTGTTTGGCTCGGGCTTAGTGTTTCGCTGTGCCAGAAATGAGCTGCCACTTTGATGACACATTAAAATATTCTGACATGAGAAGTGAGAAATCCATCTCCCCGCTGAGTGCGGCCACTCGCAGCAAGGCAAATGTATTGTTGAAGGTGACTGTGGGGAATCTTAATGAGACACGGGCTCTTTAGTTCTCCTCCATTATACATCCAGGAGACTTAGCGTTCTTCGTTGGGTAATTATGTGAAACTTTATTGATCAGGTCAGAAAAGCAGAAAAGTGCATCTAAAGATGGAGGAAGAACACAGATAGGAGAGGCTTTGAAGGAAACTTTTTCATTAAACTCGTTCTATCTTTGTGATGATTGAACTTTAGCATTAAAAGATGTTCTACTCAGTTGAACAGTGACGCAGGAAAAGCACTAAGCCAGAGGGCCAAAGTCACCAAAGAGTTACAAGAAATTCACAAATTTGTAAAAAATTTTTATCACATTATTTAACTGATATATTTCAATCCAAGTCTAATTTAATGTCTTCATGATGAAATTGCAAACCAAGATGAAAGCCTTTCACTTTGCTTATTGCTGATAATTCATATATTTTTGTACCATTGATAGCTGTTGCCGAAGGCATTATTTTTTCAAATTTACCATCCGTCCATCTAATATAAATAAATCAATATATTTGCTATTTTCTGTGGACGCATGTGAATTTTTCACAAATTAAAGGTGACACAGCATGTTTAATTGATAGACAAATGGTCCTTTTGTGGTAGAATTATTCCTTTAAGTCCCTAAGCAGAAAGTTAAAACCTTATCTGTTGACTTTCCCACCAGCAGTGAGCACTTCATCACAGAGCTCCTGCAGTAGAATAAACCTGTAGCTCTCCTCCTCCACAGACCCATCCCTCCTCTCCGTCCAACCAGCCCCCCGCTGCTGCGTTCACTCACAGAGGTTAGACTGAACCAGGGCAGCACAGACAGAGACCAGTCTCATCTTGTTTTAATTTCCGCCTCGTTATTTTCACAACAAGTGAGTCATCCCACTCTTGTTCCAAAAATATGAAATCGAGGTTGTGATGTAAAACCTCCCTCTGACAGATATTTAAAGGAAAATGGTTTTTTTCCATCAACATTTACAACCTTCACTGTCAGTCAGTCTGACAGCAAACACTTCACCAGTTTTAAATATATATTTTTCTAGTCTTAAAGACATAATTTTTGTGTTTATGTATGTATACACTGATATACAGAATGATAAATAAATAATAAATAAATAATGAGACTGGTTTAATTTTTCCACGCTTTGAAATATCCTTTAAATCAAGGTGCTTTACTTTCATTATCACTTGCAAAACACGCCTGCATCACCATCGATTGGAAATAATGACGGCCAGTGTGTTGGCTGCTAATGTTTTGAACATCCATCTCCATGTTTCGTGATGTGTTATTGCAAGAGGAGAAGTCGCATAACATCACTCAGTGGAAACGCAGTCATCCCGCCATTCTGTTTTATTGACATTTTGTAAAAGTCTTGTGCAAATAGAAACCAGCCTCGTGACGTACATGGCATCTGTAATTTATACTGGCGGTTATTTTGAGAGCTTAAAACAGTGAGCAGGTTCTATATTTGCCCTTCAAACCTGCGTGATGTCTCATGTGGGTCGTCCCGTGGGCTTCACTGTAAAGCTGTTTCAAGAGCAGTCTGCTTGTTCTCACATCTCAGCATGAAGGTGGTGAGTAAAACGTTCCCATGGCTGATATGAAAGGAGGCCAAAAATACAATACTATGAGCCAAAAAAAAATGAAACAGGCTTTTTCTTTAATACCACTCCACAGGGCCTCTGACCTCTCCGACAACTACAATGGGCCGATCCGATGGGGGTCACATTCAGCCTGTGATGAGGAAAGTGTGGCATCATCGATCTGGTAGCAACCCCCCCTTCCCCGACTTCGATCAGCGTGTCTGTGGGGAGCCGCTCTGCCCACTCATCATCACTGAGTGTTTTGTACCCACACTCAAGCCCCCCCCCCCCCACCCCCTCCCCCCCCCCCCCCCCTCCCCCCACCTCCACCAACATACACACATCCTCCTCAGTGTTTTCAGAAAAGACAATCTGTGCTCTGTCAGACACGGCGAGGAGTGAAGTGACCTTTCAATCATTCCTCCAGGGACGGAGAGGGGCGGAGCTTCCCCCCCCAACAGAAGATTGGAAAAACGTCTGCCCGGGTTTTGTTGCTAGGCAGCGAGACCCCGCAATGACAGTGTGTCAACAATGAGAAGAGAATGAGAAATAGATTGCTGCCTGGTCACTGGAGATGAGAGGGCATTTGATTCAAGGCCGCCGTGTGAGGGAGTGCTCCTCGACGAGGCTCGAGGTTCGGACCGCTCAGAGCGGCGTTCACGGACGTGCTCTTTCTGTATATGTCACGATGGTAATTGTCGTATCCCCTCAATGGCGAACGACCTTCAAATTACTTTAGTGTGAGTCATCTCGAGTGTTCGCCATGGGAAAATACAATCAAGACATCTCTGTATTGGCTGGAGAGTGGGAGGGCCTTAATTGTACATCCTGGACGCTCAGTGACACATTAATTAGCGGCGTGTGCTGTGGCATAAATTAAAAAGTTTTAGACAGTAATGTTACGGTCAGGGTGAAGTTCTTAACTTTTTTTTGTGAATCTCGGAAAAACAGTCCTGAAAAGGCCCTAAAACCAAATTTTTTCAATTATCTTTGGGTTTTACAAAACATCAAATTATCTTTCAAAGTTAGAACTACAGAAGAAGTAGTTAAAAGAAAATTATCTAAAAAATTTAGAAGAAAAAAGAAAAAGAAAGAGAGAAAGAAAACAAGGCAAACAAGACTTGGAAAAATGCTTAAAAATTGCTATAATTCTGCATAATTTTTAATGTATAATTATGATAATTAGAAATATAGATTTCCCCAAGCTTTTAAAAAAATTATGTTCCAAATATATTAATTTCTTGAAATTTGTGGAACATTTCTTACAAAATCAGACCAACGTGCTCAGGGACCAGAGGTTTAAATACTTGTGAAATACAAGAAAAGTGATGTCGCTCCAGGTTTAAAGGGGTTAAGAGTAGAAACTGTTAGCACAGATTTTTATGACACTAAATTATCATCAAGACATAATTTTTAATGAAGCATTATAAACAGTAAAAGATATTCTGTAACACTCAGTTATTTTGGAAAAACAAGTGAGCCAAGAAGATGTGTGTACGATCCCACAACACATACAACTAATCACTTTCAACACAGTTCATCACTCAGGTGTAAAGATACACTGCAGAGGCTGAATATGCAACACAAAATAATGTACTTCCATTGTTTAAAGGAAATGTTATGATATTTTCTTTAAATGTCAGACTGCTCCTTCAATATTGCATTATTAAGGCGTAAGCAGATATGGTCTAATTGGGGGATAGGTCATTGTTATGAGTGTTAACAGTGATTGCATGAAGGTCATCAGTGTAATATAAATTAGAATCAAATAAACACTGCACAGGGGATGACCTTACTACACAAAATGAATGTGATATTGATTTTCTGGCATTAAAATGTCAAACAGCACCTCTGAGAGAGAAAGAAGACTCCACTGGTTGAAAGGTGACGTTTACACAGGTTTTGTTTTGGCAGAGCTGTTCGTCTGTGGTGAGACAAAGCGCAGAAAAATGAAGCGTACTGATGGCCTAAATGGGAGTTTGATCACTTCTTAATAGTTCGGCGCCTCTTTCAGAGCCCATTACCCTTGAGAGAATTGTCATGGCGGCGAGCGGCTCATCTGCAGAGCAGGTGTTGTGCACATTGATGGAGGGAGAGCACGATGCAATGCTAAAGAAATGACAGTCTTGTTCGGAGTGAAGCTGAATGATATACTCTGTGCTGAATCTGTTTGTCGGCTAAAAGAGACAACTTTCAACTTGTTTTCAATGAATTTGTTTGGCTTCCTTTTCGTTTTATTTTCCATCATCGTCCAAGAAAACACCCGAGCTGCAGCACGAAAATATGTCTGGCTGGAAAAACGATGTAACTGGCATTCAGACATAAGCTGAGTGGCACATGGGTTGCACACCTCGGGATCCACGGTGGTCCAGGAACTGAAATTAGCTTTTTTTTATGCTCATACGGCGTCATATGTAAATGAACTCATCAGGATTCAGATGGCGTAGATAGACTCTGTAGGTAGAGGTTAAAAAAAGAAAATGATGAAGAGGAGTGGGAGAGCTGACAGGCAGGAGGAATGACACTCACACCTGTTTGTGATGATGGTGGGGGTGAAACCGTGTGAGATGAAGTGAATGTGGAGGGGGTGGAGGGAGGGGAGTGGAGAGATGGACGAGTGTGGAGAGACACTCAAACGAGCTACAAGTGGCCCACTGTTCCCCCAGCAGCAGCACCTGCCTCGCCGCCTCCCTCCTCTTCATTATACCCGGCAACAGAACTCCTCTCAAGGCCAGTGCACGGTGGATTCAAAGGGAGGTGTGTGTGCGTGTGTGTGTGTGTGTGTGTGTGTGTATGTGCATACATAGGAGTGTGTTACATCACAAAGAAGCTCTTTTACTGTCCACATTTAGACAAATTCTGCCTGCATCCTCCAGTGGAGACGCAAAATCTCATTCACAAAATCTGAACTTTTAATCTTATCAGTAAACTTAACCTAATGAAACTGATGATTCGCTGAGCCTTATACTGTTGCTCCGCCTGTCAGTCTGTTAAGACACATATGTAGTTTCCAATAATAACAGTAATGAGTTACTACTCATTACTCAAATTTCTCCTTAACCCTTTAGACCCTGGATCGACATCAGTTTTGTTACATGGCTTTGACAAGACGCCTTTGACAAGCATTTTAACCCCTGGAATCTAATAAAATTGATTTGAATTTTAATGAAAACGTGCAAAAGGCAGTGAGCAACTTGGAAAGAATTGCCTGACTAATTAAAAAAAAAAATTATTAAAAAGTGATAAGAAAACTGACAATAGCTGTGGGAAGAATAATAGATGTTATCAATAAATAGGGAAAATGTCTAGAAAATTTCTAATCATATAGAAAAAGGGTTATTTGATTTTACTTTTGTTAAGTTATTTATGTTTTTTCAATTTTATTTTATTTTTTCAATGTATTTTTTTGCTTATTCGGATAGCGTTGGATAGGGTTGTGTTTGCCAGGTTAGAGGTTTAACAAACAATTCATTCAAGTATTACTAACGCAATCCCACACCCTTAAAAACAAGCTCACAATGGCAGCCCACAAACATGTTTTAAACAAAGTACGTTTTGTTGAACCTAACTCAGCATTTATCCAAACTACTTCAAGCTCAGCAATTGTCTTGAAAACACAGCTCTGCACAACACCACAGTCTGCTGATTGGTCCGGCATTCAGCTGCCAGCCTCGATCAATTCTCAACAGATGTTCTCCAGCCTAATATTCTGTAACAAAAACTGACCTTGCAAGATTTAAGCTAGAAACACTTGAATGAAAGCGTTCTTTATGTGCCTCAGCCTCTCTTTAAATCAGTCGTAGTAAAACCTTAGATTTGTTATTGACTTCTCTATTGTCCCTTGGAAATCGATGCAAGGAGGCAGGAGACAAATTTTTGAAAAGCAATTTGCCACAAGGGCGAATGCTGCCGGTCAATGGTCAATCAATGCCGGGCCGAGTCGCTACATGGTGCCTGTTGAAGGTAATTACACCAGAGATGATTGGCTGCTTGATTCGGATGCTTTAGTGGAAGCTTCATGAATACATGACTGGACACTTTATCTGTGTTTTAATCTTAACTGCAGCTTAAAAGTGACATTTGTGCTGTGATTCAATGACATACATATGTGCCTGTGTGTATGTGTGTGTGTGTGTGTGTGTGTGTGTGTGTGTGTTTCTGTGTATTCAGACCAGACTACATTGGCTGCAGAATCTCAGCATGAACAGCAGAGCATTAAAGCACAGCAGTGAAACTAAAACACTGCATTACAAGAGCAATGCTTCCTCTCATTTCTATAGCTTCTACATGGATCATCAGCTGGTGAGGAAGCAGAATGTTTGCCCTGAATATGTAGCTTTAGCCGGGATTCAGACTGAACAGAAAAAACTGCATCTTTTCATGCAGGGCTGAGGTTAATCTGAACACAATGAAGAAAATTTTAAAGTGCCAAACAGTGGATTTACATCCTTCATGTGACGCCACATGGCCTAAAAACACTCTTTCCCATAGACTTACATGGCAAAGAGATGTATGTGTATCAGTGGATACATTTATTTGAGTGTCACATCTCCAGGCTTGTTTGTGTCAGAATGTGATCTGTGCAGTCCCATAACATTTGGAGAGTCTGCATATCGTGCTGCCATTGCAGCTGCCGTCCGGCCATTCAGCAGCCATCGTAACACCAAACGGCTCTCTCCTGCTGCTGCTCATTCTCAGCTGATGTTGTCCAGTGGTGTATCATAGAGCCACGAAAGGTGGCTGTTGGCGTTGGGATCTTATGCCAAAATCACTGCAAAAACAAGGGCATTTGAGTACTTCAGAATGAGAATGAGCTGGCTCATCTCAGCTGAGTTTTGATTCACTTGCCGTTCTGAACATCATAAACGCAGCAGTTGAACATTTTTGGCTTCATGTGCCACTGAGCAACGTTCATAGTTATACTGGCCCCCCGTCCTTAGCTGTATCCCGTTTTCTTTATGTTTGCATGGTATTTCAGCACAATATCATGTGTGTAGCCATGGATGCAAGAGTAAATGCGAGGCCGCGTCAAAATGACTAGGACCTTTGAGTGGTAAATGTGTCACTGTAGTCATGGTAAACTGCATATGTTCTGTTTTAAGAATGTACAGTCTGACCCAGCAGCTAATAAGGTCGTGACCTTTTTTTTTTTACGAAATAATTGGAGGCATAAAGACCTTTCTTCACAACAGGCATCTTGACTTGTGCGAGCAGGAAAAGCACAGGTGGAACTAATAACATAAACGACAGCAATGTGTCCCACGATGTCGTACAAACGAGCCTTCAGGAGAGCAGAGCCTGCAAAAATAAACAGGGAGCAGCGTTTGTTATTGTAAATAATTACACCTGTGCTTCTCCTGCTGTGATTTGTCACAATGTCTGCTGTAAAAAAGGCGTGATATGTTTCATTTTTGGATTGAGAGCAAACAACGGTTCTAAAAATTCCAAAAAACGTGTTATTTAAAGGGTTTAGATCTATTTGTAAAATATTAAGTTCTCTTTGCTCACTTGCACCCACATCATTTGGCACCAGAACCTAAACAACATGCATGTTTCATAGCCTGCAACCACGAAAGCTCCCACTCTGTTTATTTTAGGCTTTTACTGGAAACAGCAACCATTGGCAGTTTTTTTCAGCTCTGATAAAGAAATTGATTTCATTATAGTGAACCTTAAAGTCTGACTGAAATTAAAGTGAATGGAAAAAAAATCTTACATAAGTTTTAAATCAGTACTCATACAGTGGCACACTGTATTTTGCTATTTATTTATTTAATTAGGTGAGACGGTTTATATATTCGTAAATATATAAAATATCAAATAAAACTTTATTATTACTCCACAGGGAATTTAGTTGGTAGGCATTAAATGTGTAGATAATGAGAGTGCAATGATGAAATAATAATAATAATAATAATAATAATAATAATAACACAATAATAATAATAATAATAATAACAATAATAATAATAATAATAATAAATAATTAATAGTAATAATAATATAAATCTGTCTCTGAAAATCTGGAAAATGTACAAAAATATTAATAACTGCACTTTTTTATAGTTATTTTATTTATTTTTTGTTTTTTATTTTTAAATCCCTTTATTCAAATACAGCATCAAAAAGCGATGATGTTGGATTGATTTTGGATAAAAGTAAGAGAGAACAACAATAATAAAGATATTTTTAAAAAAAGAAAAGAAGTAAAACAAACAAAAGACAATGAAAACAAAGAAACACAAACAAATAGAGCGCTGATTGTTTGGGTTTTGCAGGATGGGTTTGGTTTGGCATTATTTATTCGTCCTGTCCATGTCTATGCACGTAGACTTTTTATGTGCATACACTTTGCTGTGCTGATTTTGAGCAGACTAACTTCTGAAACATGTTTTCAGGGATCATCACAGTGAGCTTATGCAGTTACGTGTCTCAGTACAAAACGGATGAAGCGAATGCCTCGCAAACACACATGCATTCACACACACGCCTCCTCAGCTAATGGGAAGGAGGACTCAGCCAGCTGGTGTAGCTCGCGCATGCACACACACACACACACACACCTAATCCCCCCTTCGATTTGTCACCCCTCCAAATCCTATTCATCCAACTTCCTATTCAGTGCTGTAGAGCCTCTCCAGCGGAGTCTCCATCAGCTCCTCATCTTTGTTCTACGTCTCAATAGTTTGAGCCTCACAGTCAGTGTGACATGAAATACAGCTGAGCACATTTCCTGTGCTAAAGAAAAAACAAAAAAGTCAGGCTGAGTCACTGAATCTGGAGTTGAGTTTGAAAGTTATTGTTTTTCTTAAATGCTGTTTTAAAAATTACATTTGGAGTTATTTTTTAAGTACCTCAACATGCTGCTGATGAAGTGACATAAAGCAGCAGGAGGGTTTTGGGTTGACATTTTGGGGAATACGCTTTATCACCTTTCTTCCTAGATTAAATGATAAGATCAGTGTAGCTCTCATATTGATCAGTTACGTGTAAAGCCAGAAGTATGCCTGTTTGTCACATATCTTCTTTATTAAATTAGTATAATAACCAAAAACGCAAAACATTTTTTTTGTGTGTGTGTGTACAGCATGCTGCAATTAAGAGAGCATGCCACACAGACTTACTGCAAACAATATAATAGATTCTAATACAGAAAAATATGGGTCACATAACCTAAGGGTTAACCCTTAAACACCTGGTTGGACATCTGTTTTCTTGTGCTGCAATCAGACCCTTTTCATTTACACCTTTAAACCTCTGAAACATTAAAAATGCTTAGATTGCTTTCAGAAACATGGGGAAAAACATAATGAGAAACTTGGAAGGAAATGCCCCATAAATTGCAAAAAATAAAGAAATAATATTTTTTTAAAAATGTTAAATAGTAAAAGGTCACAAAGAAATTACCAGAAATTCAGTTGTGGGTAATTATTAGATATTATCAAAGAAAAAAAGAAAACAACTAGAGAAAAATGTCCAGAAAAAAATATTTATAATTTGCAATTTATTTTTCTTTTTTTCCTTTTTTCTTATTTAAAGGTAGTTTTTCACTTATTTCTTGTTAAATTTTGGGCCATTTTTTGTGAAGCTGCTTGTTGGCTTCCTTCCATGTTTTTGAAAGAAATCAAGCCAGTGTGCTCAGGTCTTAAAGGTTTAGGCGAAAGAGAAACAGCCACAGAAGTCTGATCCTGATCCAGTGTGAAAATGGGTATGGCCATTTATCTCCACTTCTCTTTTGTAATTTATACAATCTGCTTTATAGCTGTGGTTTGGATACTATATTACAGAGGGATTAAAGATTTACTAAGGTTACACAATACAGCTGAAACTTGGCCCCTGAAGACTCCTGTGCTCACATTTATGTGTGCATACAGCACAAATGTTATGTCTTTTAAGTAGAAAAGTTTGGACAAAACACAGTTGAAGCTGACCTTTTTATTCATTCATAGCAATTGCATGTGTAGTGTTGTAAAATAACAAGGCTAACTGACTGTTCCTGTCTTAAAAGATCATACTAAGATGGCAAAACATAAGCTTTAACTACAAGCAGGGAGTAGCATCATGGACAGCTCAGATGGAGACAATTGTTTACAAATAAACAATGTTTTGGTTGATCTTAGGACAGAATTTTTCTCCTGCTGAGGCGTTGTCCATGGTATTGAGAGATGCACTCAGTAGGTGTGCTAAGTACTGAAATAATTGTCCCTGATCCCAATGAAAACCCCTATGCTGTGTACATAAGCAGACGCATTAGCATGTGCACAAAAGTGCGGTACAGTTGATTTTCTTGATTGTTTTTGTTTTTTATTTTTTGCTATTCCTTGCTCATTTTTTGTCTGTTTCTTGTTAAGTTGCTCATTGCCTTCTTCCCATGCTTTTGAGAGAAATCCAGCCAATTTTTTCAAGTTTCAAAGGGTTAAAACATGTTTGTTTGGCCTCAAGAATGCACACAGTGTCTTTAGCTGAGAAACATTAATTGTAAACAAGAAAGCTGCAGAGGGCACCTTTAACCCTTGCATTTCTCCTCCTGCCACTTGCTAATTAAGCTCCACCCCCTGAAGTTTAATCAGCCAATGGGATGGATTTTGCCGAGGCAGCAGCTCTGCCTCTTACAAATGTTAAACTCCAATCTGTTCCAGTCTGAACACCGTCTTCACAAACGACTTAACACTAATCTCGGGCCACCTTATGCCCACCACTGTGCTAAGACAGACAGGCCTAAAGGCTAATCGTATGCTGGCACAAACTGCAGGTGGGACGGACCAATGGGAGGGCTGCAATAAGATTGAGATTGAACTCCAGTGACCTGTTAATGTCACACCAGGTTACCCAATAAATGTCTTACTGGGAATTATTACAGGCTGGAAACAACATGATGGGAGGGCTGAAACACACACACGTACACACACACAAACACACTGATCAGTAATAAAACATGATGTGAGCTAATGTTTTGCAACCAATTTCACCTGTAACTTGAATTTAGCAATTAAGACAATATTTAATTGACCTTTAATCCTGTGACACCTAGAGCGATGTCACTTTTTTGATGCTACTATCAGACACCATTCAAAAATGGCAATGCACAACTGTATCAGAGATGTATCATAATTTCTAAAAATTAACATATTTATGATATTTTTTTTTTAAAGCAAGGGAAAAATATCAAGGGAAAAAAGCTTGGGAATACTTATATCTATAATTATCATAATTATATACTTGAAGTTATGTTACAGAATTATTATAATTTGAAGCACTTTTTCCAGGTTATTTTTATTTTTATTATTTTTACTGGGTTTTTTTTTATTAAAAAAAAAAAACACATTTTCAGGTAATTTAAACAGTTTCTTGCTAATTTTGGGGTCATTTCTTCTTTTGTTGCTCATTTCCTTCTTCTTGTGTTTTTTAAAGAAATCAAGCCACTTTGTCCAGGTTTCAAAGGGTTAAATAATTTTAAAGTTAGAATAGAACATATCTAAATACGCCAATAAATATGTTTTAGTTTTTGAGACAAATCCAAAATAATTGACAAGCATATTTTTCATGTATTCATATCCCTCAGTGTTCATTTCCATTAGCAATATATCAGCCTGTGATATCACAGATTTGTAGCACCACCATGTGGAGGCAGTTGGCATTACACTCTAAATATTTACATAATGTCCTATACATTTTCATATTGCACAAGATTCATTATGTTGAATTGTTTGGAATAAAAAAACACTCATAAAGCAGACAGAAATCTGCTTTATTGTGCAGTACCAATTCAGCTCATATAGTCCCACAGCCTGTTAACTAAGGTTGTTTAACCCTTTAAAAACTGGGTCAACATCAGTTTTATTAAGTTGCAATCAGATGCCTCTCATGAGCATTTAAACTTTTAAATCCAGAGCAAATTGGTTTTATTTCTTTCTTTGAGACAAACTTTGAGAAAAAAGGCAATCAGTGACTCTGCAAGAGATGCCAGGAAACTGCAAGAAGTTATGAAAGGTGACAAAATAATGAAATGAAAAAAATGTTTTAAATTAGTTTAAAGAGAGAAAGATATAGAGAGAAAATTCTGAAACATCTGCAGAAAACTTTGCTCACAATTTTTTTTTTTTAACCTTTTTTGTTCTTTCTTTTTTGGGTCATGTTTTTGTAACTTTACATTAATTTCTTGCTAATTTTGGGTGGTTTCCTGTTAAGTTTGACATTTCCTTCTTTCCATATTTTGAACAAAACCAAGCCAAATTGCTCAGGTTTCAAAGAGTTAAACTTGCCAACAACATCAGTTTGAAATAGAATAAAATGATCATTTAACTTTAATGTAATGATAACTTCCCAAAATAAATGAAACTCTTCCTGGAAAAAAGAGAGAAGAAGAAGTTTCTTTTGTAAGTGTCATGTTCAGAGACCAGGACAAAAACAGTCCCATAACTAACCTGAGTGTATCATTAGTGCTGTGTGACAAAAGAAAGATAGCAAACTTTAGCTTTTAGCTTTAGCTTTTAGCTTTAGCTTAACAAGATATAGTCAAGCTGTAGTGGTGAAACAGCAGAATTTATTTCACTGAGCTGTGGTGCATTTTATTGCTTATGTGTTATTATATTTTAATTATTTCTTAGGAAACATCGTGTTCTTTAATGTTATTTGCATATTGAACTCACACACTTTCAATGCTGCATTCTGTTTAAGGACACAACCTACAAACACCATACTGGTGCTGTGTGTGTGTGTGTGTGTGTGTATGTGTGTGTGTGTGTGTCTGTGTGTGTGTGTGTGTCTGTGTGTGTATTGTGCAGCAGTTGGTTTCAGTTGGCTGTTTTGCTGCTAGTAGCAACTGCCGCTGGCTCACTTCCATAGAAGTTGCAGTTCAACTGACGTTGTTACATCCACCATGTTTTCCAGATCTGTGAAGAAGTAAATATTAGCAGTACTTTTTGTATCTTGAAGCACTCTTTTATATTAGTACCACATTCTTACTTTTTTTAAGTTAACATGTTAAGCTGCTGTTGGGTTAAGTTTTGTCAAGTCAAGTTTATTTACTATATATAGCACATTTTATAGATATAGACAGATCATACATGACAAAATATACAAGATAAGTGCATGCATGATAAGACAGTATTATGTAAAAGGGAATAATCACCTTACTGATTCAAGAATAAAAGAAAGAAAGAAAGACAGTGAGATAGAGAGACACTTTTGTAATGACTGAAAACACCATATTCGAAATCCATTTTAGCATTATATATTATATGTCAGCATCTTCCAGTATTTTGTATTCTTTGTTTTGTATTTGTTTTCTTTTTTCGTATAAAGCATCTTTGAGTACTTAGAAAAGCGCTATATAAGTCATATCTACTATTATTATTATTATGATTATTATTATTATACAGCTTGACATATTTGTATTTTTGCAGACTCTGACTATTTTCCTAAATGTTATCCTTGGGATTTGACAGCTATTTCATACTTTAGTTCATCCAGTTTTGACCGTACTTCTTGACTTTGGTCTAACTATTGTCTTTAGCTCCGTATCTCCTCCGTGTCTCTGTGCGTCAAACACTCAGTGAGCAGGTGTGTTTGCAGCCAGTAGAGGGGGATGCAGTTTGACGTTTTATTTCCGACCACTGTTGATGAAATGCAGGAACACACACGTTTGCATTCAAATTTGTATGTTTGTATGTTTTTAAATCAGCTTTAAAATAAGCTCCTTCTTGACAGACACATCACAGGAAAATGCACATATTGGTCTTCTACAGTAAACCCAAACATCTGCAACAGAGCAGATGTTTCCCTTCTCATCATCTCTCAGCCCCACTCTGTCCATTAGGCCCACTGTTTAACATTCAGCCTCCTCCGTCCACATTTGAATTTTAGATGAGATCTTCACAAGTTAGAGAAGCTGTAAATGTAGCTCCACGATGATCTGTAGTCAGCCATGTCTGCATCTTAACTACTTTCTTATGCATTTTAAATTATGTCATAAACAACCCAATCAGTCGGCTTGTCTGTTTGTGCAAACCAGTGGTACTTTATATTATGTAGCAGATAGGATGATATTTTACTTTTCATATGTTTTTAACAATGCTGTGGTTTAGGCATAAAAAACAACTTGTTTATGATTAGAAGATCATGTATTGGCTTAAAATACTCGCTTTTGGCGGCTCTGTCCCAGCAAGAAATGCAATGATTTCTCTGTAAGAAAACAACCTCTTTCCATGGCGCCATCCCAGCTGGAAATGCAATGATATCTCTGTAAGAAAGACTTGCTTTTTATGGCACTATTCCAACTTAAAATGCAGCAGTATTGTCAAAAACAACAGTTTTTCATTGCACTGTCCCAGCATTAAACACAGCGATTGGGTCACTAAAAAAAAAACAGTTTTGTTGTTTGTTGGAACTAAACAGTGGTCTGCAGCTCGGCACCATCCCCTCCACCTCCAGATAACAAAGTCAGTTCATAAACGGCATCACTGTCAATGTTCATATAATACATTATGTACAAATGTAATGTATCCATGGTTTGCAGAAATGCATAATCCAAACATTTTCCTCTGACAACAGGGCTGCATAGCACCAGAGTGTGAACATGTTAATTTACAGGCCTTGATCTTTTCATCACCTCTCAGTCTCCAAGTGTCTCTGTCTTTTTCTTCTTCATTAAATTTCCACTTTCTTCATTTCAAGCTCTTACCAGCTAATCATCTTTCTCCTTGTACTTTTTTCCAATGCTAAAGAAAACTTTTTCTGTCACACTTTTTTACATCCACTTTTGCCCTCTTCTGACCCCGTCCTCCTCCCTCCCTTCCCTCCAGCACTCTGACTCATCACCCTCATCTCTTCTCCCCCTACTCTCGGACTCATCGTGTCCTCTCATCCCTCCCTCCCCTCCTCCCTTTTTCATCAGATAATGAATGTGACTCATCGACACGAGTGCTCTCCATCAACCTCTCTGTTTCTGCAGCCCCCCCCCCCCCTCCTTTTATCCCTCTCTGTGTTTGCGATGCCTCTTCCAAATGCTACTGAAGCTTTTTTCCTCCTCTCCTCTTCTTCCCTTCATTGTGTCCAGCCTGTGACTCATCCTCAAATCTCCGGTGTGATTTCTGGGGTTTTTTTTCCCCATCCCATCATGCAGCGGCGTTAATGGGGGAAGATGTACTAGCACATGTGCAGGACGTGGGAACAGCTGATATTGTGCAGATGATTCATCTCACTGCCATGTGAACAGAAGTAACCAGAAAATCACGACGTACGGATGATTAGGCATGAATGTCTGACCAGAGCCACTGTAAAATAGTTTCTATTCTGAACCTCTTTGAATTTATGTTAACATGTTTTTATTCTATCTCATTATCTGCAATATAATTCAAAATGCTAATTCTGGCATTAAAATAAGTCAATTTTCTCAATAGAGAACTTTTGTATCTAAATTATCATTTAGGAGTCTTTAGCTTGGTATTTGGCTCCCCCCAGTGGACTCAAAGTGACACTACTCCATCTGGTCTATTTAGATTTTAACTGTAAAGATGTGAGGGTCAAAGTAATGTAGAAATAGATTTTATTTGATGTGTAAATAAAAAAATATAGCTTGCACTGAATCAGACTTAAAGTTGAATTGATTAGTAGTTTTGTGTGTTTTAAGCTAAAACACAATAATTCGTAAACATAACCAAGTTGTTTTTGTGCCAAAATACACAACCACACTTTAACCCCAGTGTAGTTTAAATGTAAAGCAATTTGGATCTATAATGCTGATAACCACTAAAAAAATGCACGCAAAAAAGTTAAATATTGATGTTTTTGACTGATGTTATGGATGCTAGAAATTGAGATATTGATATTGCAGCAAAATCAAGGTTTATCTTGATGACTGATTTTAAATCCCCCTTCACTTTATGTTGCATTTGTGCATATCCTCGTTTTTCAGCCTCTAATCCAGCGAGTTTCTGTTTACGGTTTTACTTTTCCCCTCGCTCCATTTGTAAGTGCTTTAGCGCACAGTGTTGTCTGCAGACAGTCCGTGTATTCTATTTAACTCTAAGTGTTCACAGAGCGTTGAATGCCACCCAAGACTATAGAAACCCCTCTCCCACTCTGCCAGCAAACTCTTCTGTCTGGTTTCATTTAAACTGCCAGCTCGAATTGAGTGTTTTTGCTCTTGTGACAAAGAAATAGATTTTTTTCAGCAGACATGTCCATAATCACACTTAGGAGTATCATAACGTTCTTGTTGTAGCTGAAAAAGTTATTTACGTTAACCCTTTGCCAACCTGGAGTGACATCACTTTACTTGTGCTGCTTTCAGACACCTTTTACAAGTGTTTAAACCTCTGAACCCTGAGCAAAAGGGTTCTTTCAAAAACACAGGTAAAAAGAAAAAGAGCAACTTGGATACAAATATTCCACGAGCTGCAAGAAATGACTAGAATTAGAAAATAGTTTTTCAAAAGCTAGGGGAAAATGTTTAGGGGAAAAAAAATACATTTAAAATTATCATAATTACATATTTGAATTACAAAAGTATTACAACTTTTAAAGCATGTTTGCAGATCATTTCCTTTCTTTACTTTATTTAAAACTTTTTTTCTTTTTTTAATTTTCTGGTATTTTTAAAAAATTATTTCCTGTTAATTTTGGGATCATATCTTATTTCTTTCTTCCCATGTTATTTTGTTTTTATATTTTAAGGCCAATTTGCCTGCTTTGGTTTGAAAGGGTTAATGCCCACTCTGCAATAAGACATTTGTCTCATAAATATTATTATGGTTGGCATCTCTGTACCAGATTTTAACAGAATAAAGATGCAACCCTGTCCTGAATTTGCTGTTGTAAACACTCAGTGTTGGATAGGTATTTTTCCAGGGAAAAAAAAATCTTGTAGTGCGTAGGAAGTGTCATACTTTACATATAAAACAGCATCCACTGCAGCTCATGAAGGAGTGTGTTAGCAGCAGGAATAGAGAGAGCAACAGGCAAAAAAAAAGAACTGCGGCCCTCCCATGGAGAAATCAAATTTTAAAAAACAGAAAATCTGATAGAGAAATGTTATTGTCCTGGTTAAACATTTTTGAATGATGTAAAACCACCAAAGTCACCAAAGTGAGAAAAAGACAGATTTAATAGACCATTATGTGAGTGCTGATACATGGGAAGCACAGCAGAATAAGATTTTGTCTGCTGTGCACAACGCAGCTCAGCCAGCTGTGACTCCCAACATGATCCTTTGCTCCCAGCTCGCTCCTCTGGCAACGACTCTTATCATGTGGTTTGGCGAGCTGCTGGTGCTCACTCAAGTGGCGGCTCACAGTTTCCACAAATGCATGATCCAGGCGAGCCACAGAGAGCGCTGACAGTATTGTGTCAGCGTGTTGTGAGGTCCTCACTGTGAGTGCTGGTGGCGGCGCAGGTCTTACACAGGTGGCAGTCAATTTTGAGCATGTCTCTGTTCATTTTATTATTATTTGTCACCCAGCATATCTCTCAGCAGATGATCGTCGTGCTTAGCGGGCTTCAGCTGTCATGTAAACCGCTGGAAGTTGATGTCCCTTGTGTAGCAGCTGAAACATGCAAAACGCCGGGTCAGGATGATGTAAGGGTCTGGATTAATAAGTGGATTCGTATGGACTCGTAAAAGCTGCTGTGCTGTGTCTTTGCACTTTCTTGACCTGTAGCATTTCTCTTTTTCAGCCAAACTAGTTGCCTGGTTCTAGCAATGGCAATGTTGAGGTTAGGTCCTCTCACAGTGCATGGCTAAAATATACAACCAAATCACCACAAAATATATTGGCATTGTAGTTTTTTACAAACCACAGATATGTTTCATTTGTACTACATAATGTTGCAGATTTACTGCAACTTTACTTGGAGTAAAGTTTACTTTGCAATTTTAAAGTTTTGTCATGTTTCAACAAGAATGTGGTTAACTTGTGGTTATGTTAGGCACAAAACCATTTGGTTTTGTGAAGGAAAATATCATGTTTTGGCACAGTCCCCACTGGAAATGCAGCAAATTAACTGCTTTTTATTGCACTATTCCAGCAGGTTTATCTTTGTAAAAAAAACAACAAAACATGTCATTATTGCAGGAGCAGAAAGCGCTGTGATGTCTCTGTAAGAAAGAACCACTTTTCATTTCACTTTCGCAGAGGGAAGTCTCACAAAGAAATAACAGTTTTTTATAATACTATCCCTGTGGAAAAACAGTAAAGGGTTGCTAAAGCATAACTGGTTTTGTTTTTTGGTCTCAAACAGTGGTCAACAGTGGTCTATAACTTGGCAGGTGTCTCACCGCTTTGCTTTAGGACAAGTTTACAAATGCAAGAAGTACAACAGCAATGGTATTTCTTTGCTGAAACACCACACTGAAAAGACAAGTTATAGAAGTTCTTGCTTTATTAAATCATTTTGCGTTTGATGTCCTTCATTGTCTTTAGGATTCCATTGTCTTTAAAACATAAAAGGTTTTCCCAAGACCTTTTCTAGTCTTTGTATCTTAGAAAAATCCCTTTATCTCCTCTTCATGATGTTTCTCTTTTATTAAAGAGTCTGTGTGTACATAAAAATTTCCCATGAAGTTTCTTATGAGCAAATCTTTCATCTTTAATTGTCCTAAAAAAAAAGATCTTAGCTCAGATTCGTTCTGATCTCGGAACAAGGACAAATTGTTTTGATAGTGTGCCGGTTGGTCACCCTGAAAACTCATTAACTTTTGTCTCTGTGGACCAAGATTTTAAAAAGAAAACAAATGGGCAGACCCCCAAAGTGTTGCTTCATTTCACACCCGGTCAGGGGATACACGCTGATTCAGCTGGGTGGGGAGGACACAGCTACTCACGCAAGCCAGCGACAAAGACAGCATGTATATGTTTGCACACACACACACAAACACACACACACACACACACACACACACACACATACACATACACATACACACACACACACAAACACACACATAGTGGGGCCAAAACTTCATAATCCCAAAGATATTCTTTAGCCAGTCAGCACTTTGGAAACCAGTCATGTTTAATGTGTAATTTCCTCCATCACACACACAAACACACACACCTCTCTGGGGTCAAAATGTATTTGTGGTCATTAGTGTCATAGCAACACTGGAAAGCCCCTCTCCCAAAAGTTGTGACTTCCTGTGAGTGTTTCTGCATCACTCTCCTCTGGCAAACTGCATGAGAAACTCAGGTTAAAAAACTGATGCTTTTTTTCCCCACTAACATGTTGTTGACCGTTATCTTCCACTGACCTTATCTTACACATAATTAGCCATTGGAGAGGCCTGTTTTTCACGCTCAGTGAATGAACACTCCACCCTAAAATGAAACTGACAGGACTGTGTTGTGCTAAAACCATTAGTGGGACAAAGATGTTAAAAAATGTAAAACATAGGAGATATAGACACATTTAAAAAAGTTTCTTTAAGATGTTGTTTGAGAAATATTACACCGCATTTCCAATGTACAATAAATTTATCACAATGACTATTTTTTCTTGCCCATTAAAGAGGAATTCTTATTTTTTTTTTACTAGCACACACAACAGACACTAATTCATGATGATGCATCATCTCTTCATAATTTCTGCTGCTATTGGTGGCTAGAAGCTACAGTATATCGGTAAATCAGCTCTCCACTGCATTTCCTTTAGTTTGTTTTAACCAATACACCATTTACAATCCTCTGTAGTGCAGGTTTTGGCTGCCAACATACTGTACATTATTGGGCTATATAAAGAGTAATCTAAGAAGTGCTTGGGTTCATTTTGAGTTAAACCATGTGCCTCCTGCTCCATGCAGTTACAAGTAATGGAATAACATATCACACATTGATAAGACTGTCAACCTGCTGCCAGCAATGAGCTAGTTTCTGGAAATCGACACAGAATTTGACATGCACGTATACAGTCCCATTTTACTACTTTATAGATCTACACAGAAAAAAAATCACACATATGGTTGCATTAATTGGATTACTGTAGCTCGCAGCAAAATGATAACTTTTGGATCATGAGACACACATTTATGTTGCTTGGTTAAACTGTAGTCGCTGCAGCAATTCCTAAATGAAAGATTAAAATTGTTAGTGATGCAATGTTTGTCTGAAATTTTAGTTTTTTAAATGAGTCTTGTGCATCCGAAACAGGATGCAATACACATTGTTTTAAAAACAAGATGTGTTATCACTTTTTTGCATTCCTGCATGCCCAATCGACCAGCTCTTAATCAATAACTCCAATAGGTTCCCTTCCCAAGTTGCCACATATTGCCGCTTTGCAGTTGATGTCTCAATATTACGTTTTAGGTATCCTTCTGCGTCTGCTGTTGACATTCCAGGATTGAGCTACTGTAATGTCAACATAACCACATGGTCAACCTGATGCCGTCCTGCTGTGCATCATGCACACGCACCAGGTTCAATCAGGACATGCCAGCATATAATAACACCATGATCAGTTTAGTCCAGTCACGTTCTCAACGCCATCCAGCAGTGTATCATGCTGGCATGAAAGGTGGCTTTGGGTATCGGGATCTTATGTAGAAAGCACTGATGAAGCAGCATTATTTTACAACCTCAGAGTAAGAGCAGTCAGGCCCTGTCCTGTAGCTGCTGTGTTGTGGCGTTAAATGTCATAATCAACCATTCTGGTGTCCAGCGTGCTGCATTCAGGTCCAAAGAAACTGTTACATGTGAATGAACATCAGTGCACTGGGTCATGAAGTTTTAAACTATTGGTGCACCAGGTAATATGACCTAATGGGGTAGATGTTTAGAGGGGATCTGACCTCAATTCATTTGTTATTAAAATCCATCCAATCTGGCATGAGTGTATGTTGACAGTGTTGCCATGGCAGCTCTCCACAGGAAGCATCCTTCTCATTGTTCAGTCTATGGGAGGATTGTGTCACTTCAACTAAATTCCATTGTTCTTACACTAACTCCCCCCTGCAGCACAGACCAGACTCCTTAATGATATCCACGAGGCCAAAATTAAGGTGAATCATGTGGGAAAAACAGTGACCAATGCTGGGAAATGCCCCTTTTTTGGTCATTATATGGCCTGAAACGCCTCTTAGGGGCTAGAAAAAAGAGTTTTGCCTGGAAGGCCACATGATGTGATAACCAGAGGTCCTTTAAAAATCAGCACTGGAGCGCAGGATGAAATCTAATGAAACACTTTGCATCAGAGTTGGCTCGTTGAGGTTGTTTCTCCTGAGAGAGGATGCAGGGAGGAGGAGGGAGAAATAATAACTGAGAGGGGAAAAGGAGGAAGACATGGGGAGTAAGTGAAAGAGGAAGGATGAAGCACTAAAAATCTTGTTTGATGCAACTTTCCTTAATTAAGCTCAGACTGCACGTTGGATGTTCACAGTTTGCATCATTTTCTCGTCTCTAATGGTACAATTATAAAACCATGACACACGTTTACTGTTACAAAATACTGACAAAGTACTCTCTATTTAATATTCACTCTAACTTTCAGGGAGATTTAGAAGAAAGACTTGGGTCATTTAGCCTGCAGCACAGCTAATCACTTCAATAATTGTTAATCAGGTGATGTTAACATGCATCAATCAGTCATTTGTTGGAAACTGCTTTTAAAACTCACAAGCAAGTCTATGTTTCTTGAACAGTAAATCACATATTTTGTTTTTAAAGCACTTGTTTGTACTTTTTTGTGGAAAGTTTGATGAGAGGTCCAATGCCCCTCTTGAATTTATAACAGGAGACTAACTGTTTGACTACAGGCAGAAGCCAGTTAGCTTACTTAGCACAAAAACAACTGAAAACTTTATTTTTGTTTTCTTTTGTACCTTTTTACTAATTTCTTGCTAATATTTTGGTAACTGGTAATTAAAAAGTTGCTTTTTGCTTTTTCCCCATGTTCTTTGGAAGAAATCAAGGCATTTTGCTTAGTTTTCAAAGGGTTGAAATTTATTTATTATCCATAAACAATTTTTTATTCCATACATGAAAAAATAAAATCTATCCTCCTGGAATGCTGATTCAGTTACGAGCAGAAGTGACCAAGACTTAGTCTGATCCTGTGTTTGATGGTCAGTCTTACGCACTGTTATTCCTCTGGTATTCAAAAGATTCAAGGCTGGTATGTGTATGACCTTGAAACAGCCGAGCTTCAAGGCTTATGATGGGAGGTCAATGTTCTGTGGGGTGAGTGTAGGAGGAGATGAAGGACGACCCTGTGAAGAGCTCCCTCTGCCCAATCAACCAGCGTCTGTTGACACTGTTTTAAAGAGGTGTTGATTTATTGTTGCGTGAGCGAGACCACGTTTACGGATTATCTGAGTCATTAAACAGATAACAGGAAGAAAAATAGTCCTCTACGTAGTGATTGATTGATGTTTTTGGACCTCTGATGCTCTCAGCGTTATATTATATAATGTGGTTCTTGACATTTCACAGATAAGCTGCTGAGCTATGCTGAATGAAAATGTTGAATGTATGGCGTCATTTATTTTTTATTTGCTTTTTAGTGGAGGGTTTCATTGTCATAGGGCTCTGAATGCTATTACAGAGGCCTCTAGGTCCCAAGGAGCAACATTTGGAGGAAACACTAGTATATCAGGATATTGGCCTGAAGGGCAGGGATGATATTCCTCAACTGGCCTCTCTCTCTCTCTCTCTCTCTGGATCTTGGTATTTTAAATGGGAGGTTTGTCTTTTCCAGAGTTCGGAGCCGGCCTCTGGAAGGAAGCAGCTGTCAGTGAGCAGCTACACATACTCAGTGTTAGGTTGCTGCAATATTATACAAACATCAGATCTTTCAGTGGTTTGTGATCTTCAATAGAGATTAGAAGCTTTCGAAGAGTTCACAGTTCAGTGGAAATTATCAGCCCGGTCACCAGAAGAAAATGTTTGCATTGTACTTTTCTGCAAACCACAAATATGTTACATTAAGCTGTTTCATACATATCATATCAACATTCCTGAAGAGATGTAGTAAATGAGCTGACTTTATCATTTAGTGGTGGAGGGGGTGGTGGATGGTCTGACACTGTTAGGTCAGACGCCCTCCAAGCTGCAGACAAATACGTTTGAGACCAATAAACATAAAAATGATTGGGATTTAGCGTGTCATTGCTTGGGCTGGAAAATTAAGGCAGCACAGAAGCGCCAAAAATTGCAGTTCCTCTAATGGCCACTTGAGGCTGGCTCCAAGATTGACTTGATCCCTACAGACCCCTATGTTAAAATGTCCAACTTTACAGCAGAAATAAACATGTTTACAGTCTGATACAAAAAGTCAAGTGACTGTAAAATGAATTACTGGTTGTTACTTAAGGTCTCTAAAACACAGATTTCTTCTGCAGATTTGTGCTTTTTCATTCACCATATTAATGGTGTGTTTCAGTGTCAATCAAACGTTTTAATAGTGAAATCCAGATGATGAAAAGTGAGTAGGGTAACAGTAAGAGTGGGCGCCTCTCTGCCGATGTCATCAGGCACTGGGGAGGACGTCCGCTTACGTCTGACGGAGTGTGAGCACCCACGCATCCCTGTAACTTGAGAACATCCGAACCGGGAGTGAACCCCCGCAGGCGTCTTGACAGAGTTGATTTGACTTTTAAATGTGAATAGCGTGTGGCTGCGTGTGTGTTAAAGTCTCACTTTCTTTGGATCACAGTTAGCAGAGGTGACGGCTGAGCTCTCTGAGTGTGGGTGCTTCCACGTTGATCTCATTCACAGAGTCATATACTGTATGTGCGTCAACTTGCCAAGGTTAATCTGAGTGAGAAAAACATATGTAAGAGAAGAGACAAAGAGACACTGTGGCTGCTCACCTCCACTGTACAGAGGTTTTGTGACTGCATATCAATTCACAGAGCAGCCACATTTTGAGGACACACATGAGGAAAAGGAACACATCTTTTAAAAGAAACATGCTTATTGGCTTTCTTTCTTGCTTTACCCAAATGGGTCTGCGTTGAGTTAAGGTTAGTTTTAAGGGAAACTTTGGTATTTTCGAACCTGGACTCTTATTTTTCCATGTTTTTGTGTCTAAGGGACTATTGTTGACAACAATTTTTTATATTCGTCAAGTATAAGTGCAGGCTGCAGCTACAAACAGGCCACAATAGCTGTATGTCATTAAGCTCATGCATGCACTGTGGCCCGGGTGTAAGTGTCTGACATTATAGAAAAGAAGCAACAGATGAGAACGAGCTGAAAATACCCGAACAAAAGAAAAGTAAAGAAAAATATTTTATTTCTTTGCAGGCTCATAATAAAATCTGAGCCTGTTAGTGGCAAAAACAATCACTTTTATTGGCTGTACATTGATGGTGCCGCTTGCCCTAAAGGATTAAATTACAGCCTGTTTCGTGGCTGCCGGCTGCAGCCTCTCGCTCAATACTGAACCAATTCCAAAAATTGTTCTTCCCACCACTTAGTAACAAAAAGATGGGAAAATAGGGTCCAGGTTGAAAGTTTCCTTTTAAGGTTAGATGTTGAACTCCTTGGCTTGGTTTCTGATAGCCAGTTCCATTTTGGATATGGTTCCTAATTGGCCAAATACCCAAATTCATCAAACTCCTGTTATTGAAGATCCACATACAAAACACTAACATGGACAGTCTCATTTTATGTGGCACTGACAGAAGACTAAATCAACTGTAGATGATCAGCATTTATTTTGTTTATGCTGAAATAAACCTTTGCTGTGGTCTGTGCTCTCTGTACGCTGTCTGTAGTCAGCCAAGGAGGCGTTCTGGGGAGCTTGAAACACAAACTTGATGATACAGCAAATTTTTGTTTGAAATATTCCACATCTTACATTGTTAAAGTTTCAGTGATTAACTTTGTCTCTTTTTTCTATAGAAAGATGAATGAGAAAGAAGGTTGCATGTGTCAGCTGCCTCACATGATTCACCTCACAGTTAGCACGGTTTCCCAAAAGTCTTTCGCCGTTACCTTGCCGATAACTCAGCCATGATTATTAGCCATGTGTAGCCAACAGACCGACACATGGGTCGACTCACGCCCCGATGTACACACAGGCAAAAGTACACACGAACATGGACACACACAGACACAGTAATCCCTGTGGGAAAGGCGGCAGGGGTTTATGTGGAGGTTTTGGGAAGATAGGGGGAGCATTCATTACCTGTAAGTGATACCCCCCCAAACCTGAGCGGAGCAGACACACAGGTCAAAGCTCTTCGTAAAGTCAGCGGCAACCATACATCATCACAGAGTGAGATTATAATAAAGACACTAGAAGCCAGGAGGAATTTTTCCACATCAAAACCCAGACAATTCCTCATCAACAGTTTGATTTATATGTTTTTGAAAGCCGACAAAACGTCCACTAAATCTTTTGAAATGCTTTAAAAAGTGAACGATCTGTTCAAAAAGAGGACTAATGTGGTTCTTAAACCTTAAATGCATCAAGATATATAATGAGAGAAAGGATAAGAGGTCAAATTTCCCTCCTCCCTGGCAAAGTTTTAATAACTGTCTGGATCACAGCCAGTCGCCTCATTAGACTGTCTGAAAAAAATTGTGTCAGATAAAAAAAATTTTTTAAAAAAGTTTCTCTTGAAGGATTTCTCCCCATAAAGGCTTTCCCTCCTTGCATGCTTTCAACTTGATTCATTTGAAGTGGGAGCTTATGTAAGTGCGCTCCGAGCTTGGCAAGCATTTCAGCGAGGTGAACAGGGCAGCCAGTCCTGATGACTCACCGGCGACACGACGGCATGATATCAACGAAACAGCAGAAAGAGACACGGCAAGACAGAGAAAGTGACAAAGCAATCACTTTCTCTTTCGTGGGGGAAAGTTTCAAAGGTGCTTTAATAATCTTTTTATGGAAATTGGGTTAGACAATGCCGCTTTTCAAAGTGTTAACAAAAGGAAGTAGGTCAACTGATATGACGACCAGCAGGATGGAAATGGCTCCAACACTCTTGAGACGCTGCATTTCCTGACTTTTTCCTGATCTGTCACTGTCTGAGTAAAACAACCGCAAATTGGTTTCCTGATTCCATTCATTAGAGTTCAAAGTGTATTTAAATGTAATTGCTTACACCCCCCTCCTCCCAGTGCAATCAGTTTTTTTTATATAGGCCAGTGGCTGAAGGTAGTTTTTATTAGGTTTTTAGAAAAGTGCTGATGTACAGAAGACTAAGCTGCCAAAATAAAAAATGACCTGATGAATACATCAGTATGCTCAAAGAAGTGCAAGGAAATATTAAAAAATAAATGTATATAAATAAAATGATGTATATTTTTATAATTGATAAATTCAATTATAAAATATAAAATGTTATGTTATAAATTCAGAAGTATTATTATTATTATTATTATTATCATTATTATTAGCTATTTATACTATTGCTTACCACTTTTAGGCATGTTTTTATTAATTTTTAAATGTATTCTTTTTTTTGCATTTATTTATTGTATTTTATTTTAAATTTATTCTGAAATGTCTTTATTAATTCTCAAATGTATGTGTGTTTACTTAATTAATTAAATAATTTATTTATTTGTGTATGTATTATTTTCCCTTTAAAACACCTCCCCCATGTATTTCCTTTAACCTTTTATACCTGTATTTTTTCTTTATTAATTATGCATTTCTGCTTCATTATGTAAATTTTGGGGAGCCCTTGTGTGCTGTGACTGGCACAAGCACGCAGTGCTTTTCATCGAACGTTTAGAGGGCACAAATTCCCAGAAAGACGAAGAAAGTTTTCAGCTCCACATCCAGTGGTTTTTGGAAACTAATGGAAAGCTACTTGTGGGCCCTTAGCCATGGGCGCCGGCTAGGCCGAACTCGGAGAACAGTGTTTGATTCAGAGTTGGTCAAAAATGGCTAAACCACTATGAGTTTTCATCAGTGCAGTTTGGCAGTTACGTATCATAGTGAATCAGAAAGTGTAAAGTTACAATATCAAATTTTTCAGAAGTTTTTTTTAAAGATTATGCAAGGTCATGATCATCATTGTTTGCTTCTGAAAAAAGTGACAGCATTATCTGCTGAGGCATGTAGTGCCACTTAAACACAGTGGAAAGCACTGAACAAGCGCTGTCTCGGGCCAGTGCTGCTTCCTTAAAAGGCATCAGAGCACTGTGATACATTCGGGAAACCAGACCTTTCCTAATAGGAAAACTGCTTTCTGATTTTGGACAGGAAGATTGTGGTTTTTATCTGTTTTTCCTGAGCTGCTCAGAGAGTAAACAGGAAAAAACAGAATGAATAAAAGAAAGACAGAGGCTTAGTCACTCTAACAGCTACACACACACACACACACACACACACTTTAAAATATGCACACAATTCCCCGGCACTTTTTCATGCTTGCACGGACACACATGCAAACACAAATAATTTCATACTTGCAAACAAAGCATGATCATGCCTGTGTGCTCACACACAATACTTTTGAAGATATATAAAATAATACAAGGACCCTCACACACCACAGTGGCACTGAAAGCTAGCACTTTGAGTCACAAAAAAACAGATCTTTTCAGATAGATTTTAACTAGCTCTGATTTAGCTGCTTTGCATTCTGTTTTTCCTTGATTGTCATTTTTATGCTTATTTTATTAATATTGTCAGTGGGTTATATTTATCTTATTTTTCATTTTATGTTTTTTATTCTTATTTTTATCTTACTTTTACTGGTATTATGGGTGGATTTTATACATTTGAAGATGCATTCTATGTATTCTGTTCTGACTTTATTTTATTTTTATATGCATGCTTTTATGTGTTTTTGATGCGAAGCACTTGATGCATTTAATTTCTTTCTTGTAAAGCACATTTGGCTGCATTATTATTATTATTATCATTATTATTATTATTATTATTATTTATTATTATTATTATATTTTATTATTATTATTATTGTTATTATTATCATTACAGTAACAGTTTATTCATATTGCTTTGTCTTATCCCTGTTGAAATGAGTGAAAGGGCGCCCCTCTGGTTTATAACAGGTGTTACATTTTGGAGAGTGTGTGGCTGAAAAGGAGGTCAGTCCAGGTGGAGGTGAGAGCCTTCACTTTAAGAGTATCAACCAATCACACGTTGCCACGTCAGCGCGGTGACAAAGTTTGAAATGAAAGCCTGTCAAACTCTGGCTTGGAGTCGAACTAGTTACGAACCGTTTAAAAAAAAGTCATTTATATGAATAACTCGGACGATTTGTCCAGTTTCCAGATGCTGCTGTTTTTAGTTTCCGTGCAGGAATAATAAGCTCACCGCAGTGACGCGGAGTTCCGGGGAAATAAAAGTTATGACATGATGGATATTAAAACCACATCGCCTCGGCAACGAGACGCCAAAATGGCCTTCGACTACAACTAAAGTGAGTTAAATAACGATAAAACCTTCTTATTTCTACCTGTCTGCTCGCAGTCTGTTTGCGCTTTTCTTGGCTTTTGTCATTGTTAGCATGAACAGTCCGCCGTGGCTGTTTGTCTTATTGCGCAGTTATTATCAGAGTTAATGCTTTGCTAGCTGAACTGTGCTTTGCCTGCCTGCATATCAAGCTGCACGTGTGTTGTTTGTTTGTCAACAAAAACACAATAAATGCGGACTTTCCCTTAGTTTGCTTTGTTATGTGCAGTGTGCACAAAGTCTGTCTGCTGCTTACAAAGCATGTAGCTTTTTCCGTCTTCACTTTTGCACACCTTTTTTTTTTTTTTTTTATTGCTCCTATTAATCTTTTTTGCTTTTTGTTTGTATTTTTATTATTATTATTATTATTATTATTATTATTATTATTATTATTATTATGAATTATTATTTTCTATTTTATTCTATGTTAAGTGCCTTCCTTTGTATATGTATTTGCATTTGTTGCCCCTTTTAATGAATATTTCATTCAGTTGCTCTTCTCTTATTTGCTGCTGCAACAAAACAATTTCCCTCAGGGAAACTATTTCTATTCTATTCCATTTGAAGAAAGAAAGTGTGCAATTCATGTTTAGATACATGCACAAATGTTGCATTTGCATGATGTCTCAAAGTCGGAGTTTCCAGGTTGGGAAGTCGCTCTTTGTTTTTTTTTTTTTTTTTTCTTTGTTGTGTTCATGTGCTTTGGGGGTTGTATATTGGAAATAACATGAAAGCTGCAAAAAATTCGGGTTGCTTTTAATTGAAGGAGTGTTTAAACAAGAGCTTGATAGCTGTTTTAAGCAAGCTCGATCACCCTACATGGACAGCAGTTAACAATAATATCATATAAAACTTTACATGTGATCAAAAACTGATATTTAATACGTGAATAATTCAATTTAATTTAATAAATTTTCAATTTTTCTAAAAAAATATTTCCTAGAGCTGTTTAACTGAATTTCTGTCACTTCAATGTGTCTTTTCTCTGGCCTGGAGGAGTTGATAACTTTTTTTGACTGCATGGGTGCTGAATGATAAGTTTGGTGTTCCTTAATGTAATTTATTAAGCAACATTTTACTGGTTTGGACCTCTTAACTGGAAATATTTGTTGCTTATCTCTGTTTTACGTCATTGCAGTTTAATATATTTTGGTTTTTGGACTGTTGGTGCCACAGAAAGAAATAGAGGCTAAACCTTTTGTGCATTTTCCACTATTTTCTGGCAGTTTTATTGACTCTGTGAATAAATGGTGCACAGCTGATTTTCTGTTTTGTTTTCTATGTTGTCTAAATGTTATCCTGAGGTTTACTATTGAATGTTTGTGGTTTGCTGTATTCCACCATAATGCAACTGTACCCTGCGGTGTTATTGGACCAGAACAGCCACTGCTACCCTCTATTTTTACATTCTAGTATTTGCTGTATTAATAGTGCTGCATATGTGAGCATGGGTTTGTATGGCATGTGTGCAGTTGAACTAAAGTTTTCACTTTCCACAAGCATTGTTTGGTTATTTTAAGTTTTTGATTAAAGTTAGGTCAAAGGTTACGTTCAGAAAGTTGGGGAATGCCTGTAGTCAACATTATAATAAAAAGCATATACTCCACATGTGCTTCTGTACGTTGTGTTTCCACCCCCAAATGGAAGGACCACCTGTGTCGTCCCACTCGGTTTCTATCAGCTGCAGCGCCTACTTTTCCTGCTGCTGTTTTCCTGTCAGAGGTGGACTGGAAAAATCCGGCAGGAAAACTGGGAGTCAGGCAGGCAGATAACAGTTTCCTATTAGAGCAGATTGCTCTCCTGTTTAATAGAGCCTTTTATTTCCGAGTGAAACCAGCTGCAGTAGTTTCTATTTTAAGTTCACAGTATACCTTCACTTCTAGTGCTATAAATGTGCATTGCTTTAATCTACAGTCTTAGTTTAGACATAGGACGACAAAATGGGTTGTTTCTGAGGTCAGAGCTTTCCCATAATCACATTTCAAACTACATCACAGGTCGTGACCCAGCAGAAACTGTCCTGAGGCCAGTTTGTGGCTTTGTCCCACTGTTTGACTGATCCGCAGAGAAGATGACATATTTTTTTATACTGAGCCAAATAGAAGTGACAATGTTTTTACACTTGTGAGTCACATTATTATTATTATTACTGCAAATCATTTGCTAATGTCTTCGTGAATTTTAATTTTGGATTAATGGCACATAAGTGTCATCCTCATCCATTCAAAACAAAGCAAACAGTGTCCCCTTGTAAAACATTCGTCTTCAGCTGGCACACATATTATACACTGATTACTGTCTTTTTTTTTTTTTTTTTAAATTCTTGTATAGCTCCGTCTAGACATTGCGGTTAAGTTTCAATGTCATTCTTTTGTGACGGAGAAAAGGGTAGCTGTGCTCCACTCTAGGTATCAATTATAGTCCCCTTTTTATCCATTAAATTCCGCAGAATCTTTTAGGGAAAGTGGGACTGGGCACAAATACCACTTAATGGAATGTTTTTCTTTGGCATTTATATAAAAAAAAAAAGAATCAATTGCTTGTCCATAGTTTTTTGGGGTCTCAACTATCTAGATGGCAGTGCAGATTAACAGCACATGCAAGCTCCTACATAACTGATATTAATTAAATATTTCTTCTTACTGTACACTGTAAAAACTATAAACATAAAAAATACAGAAAAGGGGTAGATAGATTATCAGCCTGGTCGATTATTGGGGCCAATATTTGGCACTTTGCCGATTATCTGTATCTTCATTTTATTTTAAGATTCACAGATAAAATTAATAAAATAAAAAGTACAAAGAAAGTGTCAGCATGGGAGGAACTTTACTTTGTAAAAACTTTCTGATGATGATGTTGAAAGTTTCAGTTTTCATGAAACATTTGCTTTAAGGCATTTAAACAAAGTTTTGTGTTGGAGTTTGTTATATGTCAAATTCTAAATATTGACAGAAAAGTTTTTTTTTTTTTATAAATGCATATCAGTTGAAATATCTGTATCATTAACTACTAATAATCTGTATCAGTATCAGGCCTGAAAAAAATCAATATCGGTGCACTACAGTTCTGAGCATGTGCAAAGTTAGGGGGTTTAGAGCATCTTTTGCTCCTCAAAAAGGCATTCATTTTGCATGAATAATACCGCTTTCTTGCATTAACAAAAGAGTCTTCACACTGGTTGCTTGAGCTCTAATTAATTTCTGTCGCATGTGTGAAACTCATGTCAGCTAGATTTTTGTAACACCCTCCCTGCTGGCAAACGCCACGTCTTTCAGACTCCATGGACCCAGTTTCCTCCAGAGCCAGAAAAAACAGAAAACCGCCTCATGACAAGTAATTGTGTTGATTTTTTTGGGGTTAAAATTGGTGCAGTGCCCATCTCCAAGAATTCACGTGAGTGTAATATCAATAACTTGGCAAAGACGGGAAAGAGAATCAACTCGACTTTTTTAATTAGCAGCCTGATTCCCTCTTTTGTTTTCCTCATCAACGTTCAACATCAAAGCAGAGTAAAACACACACACACACACACACACACACACACACTCACACACACACATTAAACTCTAGTTTTTGCGTCTGCCGGAAAAGTGCCCCCCCTCCTGCCATCAAGCTGAGGTCTGGTTTACATCTGTGTGCCACTGCCATCGCAGGCCTTACACAAAGGCGTGTGTGTGTGTATGTGTGCAGATTCCCTGGTGTTCTCAACAGTGGGGTGTGTGTTTGTTCATGGTAGCAGCTTCCTAAAATCTTTAACACCCCTGCTGGGGAGACCCAGGCCACTGAGGTCTCTGATATGGGAAATACTCACACACTTACACACACACACACACACACACACACACACATATGCATAGCTCCCATAGCTTTAAACACAATGCATTGCAGTGGTATAAACTGCAGTGATATTGACACCATTAAGACAGCAAAAGGAGAGGCTGTGAGTGTCTTCAGTCCAGAGGAATGCTTTCAATCTGGAAATGCTCGAGGTTTTCAGATGACAGTTGGCACCGGCGCCGTCCTACGAATGATTGCATGAGCAGGAATTTATTATGCCTGTAAAGCTTGCATTCCGGTGTGACTGGGAGTGTGTGTTTTCCTGCATTTGTGTGTGTGTGTGTGTGTGTGTGTGTGTCTGTGTGTGCAAGGGAGAGAGAGACAGAGAGGAGAAGTTAATCATGTCTTTTGGGGTGAATGACAGCAAGTTCATCTGCATTCACATAATCATACTGTGTTTAACACTCGCAAAGCTTAGGGGTATTTTGGGTTCAAATCAAACACATTTTGTCACATTTCCAGCCTCCTGCTAGTTTTCTTCATTACAGTTATCCCTACAAAATCGCAAAGGTTAGAGCATTATAGTTTATATTTTACCTCATGCCATTTTGTTTTTACTGGAAGAGGCAAGAATGAAAAATGTGTTTGAGATTCCCTCATCAAGGCGCCATACTGTATAAAAAGACAGCATTCCCAAAAATATTGTCAGCCCAGTCGCCATACCAAATATGCATTACATTTCTGCAAACCTGGATACCTTGTATGTTTCAAATGCATCAAATCTAAAGTGACAAAGAGCTTTGTGAGGCGGAGGGGATGGTGGATGGCACGACACCAAGGCGAGATGATTGCCAAGCTGCAGACCACTGTTTGAGACCAGCAAACAACAACACTGTTTTTTTTTGTTTTGTTTTAGTATCTGCGTTGGCTGGTTTTTCAGTGGCTTTTGTGGTGTGGAATGTAGTTGTTTTTTAGCAACTCATTAATGCTTTTGCGCCGTTAAACATAGTGTTTTTTGACTTTTAAAGATGCTTTTGTGCTGCCAAATGTATTTTTTTTTAGCAAACCTTTGGTGCTTTTCCAGCGATTTTTGTGCCATTAACTAATTAATTAATTATTTTTTAAATAGTTGATCTATTACTGCTTTTGGTTGCTGTTGAACAGAGTTCACCTTGGCTTTTGTGCCACATATATATGTGCTTTTTTAGTGAATCATCGCCACCTTTGCTATGTTTTTTGTGCCGTTAAAGATGGGTCTTTTTTTTTAGGATCCTTTGCTGAACATAGTCTTTTTTAGTCACCAAATGCTGCTTTTCCAGCAGGTTTTGGATGTTTTTTTTTTTTTTTTTACCACTTCTCCAGTGGCTTTTGTGCCTTTCAGTGTTTTTTTAAACTGCTTTTCCAGTAGTTCTTGCGTCATTGAATTGAGTTTTTTTATTGAACCATCATGCTTTTCCAGTTGCTTTTGTGCCACTCAATATGGGTTTTTTAGTGGCCCATTGACGCTTTTCCAGCAGCTTTTGGCTACCATGTGTTGGTATTTTAAGCAAAAACATGATCTTTTCCTAACCAGTTGTATAGTTTCAACCTATAATAATGTACAAATGTAACATATATGTTGTTTGCAGAGATGACAATGCAAACATTTCTTTCTGGAAATTTGGTTGATATTATTCTTCACGATACTCCTTTGATCCTGAAGGAATGACCATGTGAAACAGAAGTGCAGGGAAATAAATAACTGAACAGGGAGCATGAAACAGATCATTTTGTATTAGAAGGAGAGAGTGTCTCATAACAAATGAGGGAAGGAGATTCATAAAGGAGAGGAGCACAGGAGGTGCCTCTTGAAGTAATGAGGTGTCATACAGATATATACAGAGGGAGTGACTCCATGATGAACATTGACCTCTTTCAATCTCTTTTCTTAAAGCTTTTGGTTAATCGATGAAAGGAGCCTGCATGTTTCAAATTAAATTTGGGCTACAACTCAAAATATTTTCAGAATTCCTTAGAGAGTCTCGTCCCACCAGACTGCACCATCGACCTGACTGTAGGCTTAGTTTTTATTTTAGCCATCTAGATTTTCTCATCACTTTTTTTAATCACCACATTGAAGTTTCTAAAATCTTTATAATGGCCTTTTTAGAGTTTCCGTTTGTTTGTTTGTTACTCAGATTGTAAGCAATAAAACAATGATAAATGTACATTGTTAATATGTTTGGCTTAACTTTAATAAACCCAGAAGGATTTTAAAAGGACTTGAGTCAAATCCAAAGCTCTTTGTGAATCTTGCATACTGTAGTAAAACGAGGCAAAGGAACTTTAGGCTGCACAGAGTGGGTAAAAGTCTCCAAGGAGTGGATTTAGTGTTTCTTGTTTAAATATTAAACAGCAGTAAACAGTTGCCTGCAGGATCCCTGAACGAATGGATCATACACTGGGGAGGTAAAGCATCATGGGTAATCCTTCCACTAAAGGAGCAAATGTAGCCTTTGGTGTTGGATATAAATGACATAAATAATATAAATGAGATATATGAGGTCATGGGAACATAAGAAAACACACGCAATCTTTGTCACTTTTTTTGTAAGTACATTTTAGCTGTTTTTTTTTTTTTTAGGTATCTCTTTTTTTTCTCCTGTTAGTCACTTATGTTTATGTTTATTTTCTGTACATTTCATGCTTTGATTTATTTATTGACCCTTTGGATGAACAGTTTGAGCTTATGACTTGAATGTGTTATTTTTCACCCATATAGCTTTAGCACTTTTTGAAGTATGCTATTTGAAATGAAAAAATGCAATGGCAATCAATTTAGAGATTCATATAAAATGCACAAAAATTCAAATATCTCTGTAAATGCTACAGGAAGTCCAAACTTTGGTAGCATATCTGGATCCCGCTTAAATAACAATTTGCTCAGTTATATTCCAAAAGCATGCATCATTGGCTGCTGATCTCTCAGGCTCGGCTAACTCAGTTGACTCACTAAGGTGTGATGCAGGATTGCATTGGTGCAGTTGCAACCAAATTTGGTGATGCTGTGCAGGCATGAACTCCAGGCCTTCCTGCCAAATTTGGTGCCGTTTTGTTTACAGATTGCACAAGGGCAGCATAACTTTAATTTGCTCTTATCCTGAAACATTAAGTGTGATGCATTTGAAGCGACCTAGCAGTAGGCTTTAATTGAAAAAAAAACCCAAATTATTTCAGTTTACTGTCACAGAAGAGAAAGGAAACCCAAAGAAATATTTACATTGAAGACACTGAAATCTGAATTTTTTTTTTTTTTTTAAAATATTACTCAAATTAGTCAGCAATTAATGAAATAGATGACAAGTAATTGATTAATAACTGCAGCTCTAATTTAAAAGGTTAACAGATTGTCTTTTGTCAGCAGATCTTGAGGTCAGCATCCGCGCTTTGAGTGACAAATCATTCAGGAAATACACTTCGAGTTTTTCTTCTCATCAACATCATCATCTTTTTTACACAACTGGGGAGCAAAATAATCAGTGGCAGCAGTTTATGGCCTAATGGACTCAGTAGGTTATGTGGACAGGACATGTTAAACATCTGTCTCAATATGGAGATAACGCTGACTGATGACATAATTCCTGGCTAATATAGATAAATAGCCTGCAGTTACAATAGCACACACACACACACACACACCAGGATGTGAACAGTGACACATCCACTGAGGTATTAGCTTGTAGTCTCTGGTGCGAGAGATAAGATGGGATACAGGAGATTAATGACTCTGTTATTGTTAAAGCAGTGGAAAGTCTGGGTCACACAGGGAACAATTACTCTACTGTACTGCACAGCCATCTGTATCCCTGACTCAACTAATGCCCTCCTTCAAATTGAATTAATTAAGTTTTAAATCTCTTTCCACTTGAAGAAGATTATACAATCAAAGTCACATTTTGTATAATGAACACAAGGCTGTTTTGAAAGGTGAAACTAGACTTTTACTCAAATTCACTTTGCTGTTAAATTGACCCAAATCAGAAACTTACCGAGCAATTGCTCCACTTAAAAGTCTCACTTGGAGGGAAAAAAAAAAGTTTCCCACTTTTAAAGGTCTGCAGGTGGAAACAGGTAATTTAACAGCAGAGCAAAGCCGGTGGTGAGTCGTCGCCTTTACACCAGTTAACATCTGCTCTGGTGTTAGTCTAGGCAGGACAGGAAAAAGGAAAAGGGACAAAAATCAAACCCAGGACTCATTGATTGTTCTTTTTTTTAGGAGTCTTTGTGAACTGCTGTTCACTAACTGGGCCCATGTGTGTTCCATGTCAAACAACAGCAGCCACAGGCATGTCGTTTGATCAGCGCAGGAAAAAGCATCAGGGGTTCACGTTGAAAGAAACGTGCTAGTCGTGCTTCAGACCTGGCAACCAGGGCCTCCGCTCATGTTTCAGCCTGACAAATGATCCCCAAACCCGGAAGAAGTTTGGCTTAAATTAATTTGCCGAAAAACAGACATGTCTGCCAGCACAGAGGCGTACATCCTCTCATCCTCGGAGAAAACTCTCTCAGCTGAATCCAAATCCTAGCAACCCAGAGGTTGAGTGGAAATAGATTCACATAATGTCTGGCAAAAGCATAATGTCTGGCAAAACAGGAGTGTGGATTCACTGTGATTGTTTGGAAATATCCACCCAGTTCAGTCCCAAACCTGGCAACCCAGAACACGAGGGGTTTTGGTGCAAAGAGCCCAGACTGAGATGGAGCGTCTCTGGAAAAGGCTTAATCTAAAGCCAGCAAACCAGAGGAAAACTCCTGCTGGAGATTGATGATCTGCAGAGTAACCTCAGAGAGCGTTTCTGCTCTGAGTCCTCTAGGGCTGTACAAAATGTCTTTTTTTTTTTTTTTTGTCATAAATATGACAAATTCACCCCTAAAAAATAGAAAAACAACAACAATTTGAATAAAGGGATTCATCGGATTATGATCACTCTCTTTTTATGATTTTTATGATTTATGGTACCACTTTACCGCCCTATTATTACATGCATCTGCCTCCCTGTATGTGGGGCAAACAGGAGAGCAAAGTTTTTTCAAAGGCTAAAGGCCAACAAAAATGGCTTGAAGCAGAATATTTTGTTAAATAAAAACACATTTTCAATAGAATTTGACTTTTGGACTTCAAAATGCTCTGGAGTTGGAAATTTTTGCACCATGAGGTGAAAAAAACATCCAACACAGTCACTACTCATGTCTAATTATACAAATATGATATTCAAATAATAATAATATATTATTTTAGCCTAATTATCAGCAACTGTGCAAAAATGCCTTGTTTAAACAGAATAAATAGACATGCAAAAAAAAAAAAATCAGCGCAGCATTCAAGTGTTGTAGCATTCTTTTCTTTTTATTAATTTTTATCATCTTTTAAATGCCTGTGTGTCCCTTTGACCCTTTTTAACAAATGGAACTCTCCATGAGCTCTTGTTTTTCCTCAGCAGCAGTTTGTCACTCGTGAGCTGGATAGTTGACCTGATGATCCATCAGATCACATAGATGGATGAGAGGAACAGTTTGTAAGTCAAAGTGAAGTTTTAGATGCAGCAGACATGGCGGTGAACTTTCACTTTTAAAGCGCCTGATGTCGTAATGCTTTGTTTGTGCTTTGTTTGTAAATGTATTCCAGAAGTGCCTCGAATTAACAGTCCTGCTTTAAAAATCTATTTGTGGTGGAGGATGATTTAGTTACGGCAGCCTGCCACAAACAAATGAATGTGTGGGAAATCTGGACACAATCATCATCAGCAGAGGAAGTTTGTCTAATTTGTACATTTTTAAATTTCCATTTTTTTCCTGTGGCCTATAAATCATGTTCTGTTCTGTCATTGTAATTTTGTTAGCATGTATAAAACATGTATGTGAGCATTTTTTGATCTGCCACTTCAAAAGCTATTGTCTGGTGCACCAGACAACCAAAACTACATGGTTAGGGAAACATTATGAGACACCAACTTTGGCTACTGGGAGAAGACAGGATGCAAACAGTGATTTCCTGTGTGAAATTTGGTGATTTTTCTGGCAGGAACAATCTCTTAGCTGCCCAGAGCTCACTTTTTTGACTAATGAAAATTTTGATGAGCTTTATTGCAATTCTCACTGCTCAGTAGTCATATTGTCTAATACCCAATGCAAAGTATAAATTTATGATAACACTTGACACACAAAAATGCCGTCAGATTGTTTACCCGCCACAAACTTAAATTTTCACTAAATAGTCAATATAAAGTGCATTCTTGTCTCCTCGCCTTGAAACAAATCACATTAGACAAACAGCTACCAAACCTGAGAATGACGTCCACTGATGCACTAATTATTTCCATGTCTTGCCTGTATGAGTCTCTCTGTATGTATACTCTTTGCATGTTTGTGTGTGTGTGTGTGTGTGTGTGTGTGTGTGTGTGTGTGTAATGGAAAGTCATAGTCGCTGTCTGCGATGTGTTCACCAAGGAAAGGAGAGGTCACTCATCTGCAGTGAAAGCACAGTGAGAGGAGGAGAAAACAACTATGTGTGCTGTCTGTGAAAACAGACAAGTCAGTTGATTTTAAATTTGCGCGTGTTTTCATATTATTACATCCCAGTGGCCTGTGTTACATCAGATTAATAATCCTGTTGCAAGTAAAAACAAATGTGTTCACCACTGTGGAAATTTAAACACACAAGCATAACCCATCACTGGAGATGAGCCAGTTTTTAAATCCTTTTCATATTTTGTTACAGCAAAATGTGAATATTTTACTTCATACATTCCTGCTATGAAAGCCTTGATCATTTCTGGGTTTGGTTCATACATTCCAACTCTTCTGACCTCCTAAGGAGTTGGGGTTTGTGGGACTGAAAGCCACATTTCTCTGTGGTGGATAATTTTTAACTGCCTTTTCTTACTCATACGCTAAAGAACAGTCAATCGTTCCTGGCAACTTATGCATGACTTATGCCTATAATATGTGTTCAAGATGCAGAAATTAAACTTTAAACATTCTAAAGGCCTGTACTTGTCGGTGGTGGGACAAATAAATGACACCTAAATGTGAAATACTCAGCTTGTGAATATTCTGATCAAGACTATTCATACAAGCATAGATGTGAATTTGCAACATCTCCATCACTGTTTTGACGTTGTGATGTGACATTTGTTTTGCAGAACGTAATTGGTTGATGCCTTTATTTGTGATGTGAAAGTAATGCGATGCCAGTGTCCAAAATGAACTTTTTGACCCACAAGCCGTTATAAAACGATGAAACAATGCACCAGCCAAGCATATTTTCTGCCAGCTAAAATAACAGTAGCGAACAACATGCTATTTTTCTTAGCTGAAATGTGTGCATTTGTGTGCAAATGTTCATTTTGCTGTGTTTGTTGAAAAGGGCTCAATTTGTCTTAAATAATTCTAGATAATCTGACATATTGAAGATGATATTTCTAAAATATGGCACTGAATCCACTGTGGCTAAACATATATTGCAAGTAAGCATTTTCAATTGGAAGTGAATTCATTTAAAAAAAAAAAAAAAAAAAATCTAATCAAATATCTCCTGACAGAGCAAACCACAGTTGTTCTATGCTGATTAACAGTCAGCTGCGCTGATGAAAACCCCGACCCAGTAGTGACCTCGGTTAAAAAAGAAACCTTTGTCAAACCTTCCTGCAATCAGACATCCACTTTTATTTGCTGCCAAAGTTTAAAACCGGAAAATCCTTCACCTGCACGTCTTTGGGAGTCTGCAGACTCCATCAGGTTGGACATCTTTGCTGAAGGTTTAGTCAGTTTCATCATGCGCTTACCTCACAGCCTTTACAATAACATACCACCATATGTACTCAGGCGTGTCCTTGAAGAGGGATGTGGAGGTAATAGGGTGTAGTGAAGTGCTGACAGTAAGCTGAGTGGCAGTTAAGGATTCTGGGCTTATTTTAGACACAAAGAACAAAGAAGCCATCGGGCCAGGTGGTTAAGAGAAGAGGCCACTTTGTGTTCGATAATTTTCCTGTGTTATCATTGGGTGAACAGGTGTGTGTGGTTGTGTACGTGTGTGCATACTTAGGAACGTTTTTGTAGGGGAAATCCTTTATATACGACCTCTATCCAGCCATGAGCTAGAACCTGTCTCTCCTGACAGTTTGACATTTTGATAGTTTTTTTTCGTTTATTTGCAGCAAAAGTCACTCTGTTAAGAAAACTTTTGGTTTGTTTGAGTAGCGAAAAACATCCCGGACCTAGTCATATTCTGTTGGTCATATACCTCCAGATTGTAAAAGGAATTGGCCTCAATTAAGATATCCCACAGAAATCCAGAAAATTGTCAGGGAAGTCCCATGGGTCCCGTAAATACTTTCTCACAGCCGTTTGGAAAATTTGTCTTGGATGGCAACTCTTGTACTGATTAGTCAAAGAATTTGACCAATAAAGAAATTGTGTGCATCCACCCTTGGTTAACATCATGCCTTGCTACTTGGACAAGCAGTTGCTTTCTTGCCAACATTTAAGTATGACTGCAAAACCAACCACAGACATAGATTCAGTGATGATAGCTGGGATGGGCTCAGTGGATGACCTCAGCTGGTGTTGCTGTTGATCACCAGTCCTCCCTTCCAGAAAGGAAACTCTTACTTCTTTAGTGTTTGACTACATTACCATAAATTCAGTAAGAAAATGGGAAAACCTGTACAATTGCAAAGGAAGGAGTGTCATTTTAATTTTCTTTCCAGTCAAAATCCAGCATCAACATCCTCTCAGTGTTCCATGAGGTAAAGGATGTTGGTTGGTGCTGCAGTGAGCTGAAACAGTCCTCTGCCAGTGTACTGATAGGTGCCCAGGAATGAAGTAGTTGATACAGATGCTTGACCATCTTTTATTCCAAACCCTGTTTCAGTCTATTTCAGTTTTCCTCTCCTGTCTTTGCTTTTGTTTCTTCTCCATAACAACCCATAGGTACATTTTTTTGATCTGTTGATCTATTTGCAGGACAAAAGCTGATCCCTGTGGGTGGAAAGTGGACAAGAAACTGATTTAATTTAAACTTTCTATCAAAGTTCTATGTAAAAGACTAATGAGAGAAGTAACAAAGTATAGTAGCCAATAATCTAAAGTCATTTTATTGAGATTTTTATGTTAATTGTCACTTGATGCTATGTCTTAATTACCTGCCAGCTCAGCAATGTTATCTTAATGTCACCACATAATGTTGCAAAAGGCAAGAAACTTTGTTGAGAAGTGAAAGGTCCTAATTTGGAGCCTAATGAACACAAAAGACATTAAACATCAATAAGACATCTATTGTTGAAACTCTATAAGCAAGTTCCAGCACCATTACGATCTGAATCTAATCTAAAAGATAACGATTACATTGAGCAAATAACACTAAAATCCTCATGAATACTTTGAATGGCTTTTATGTGTTATCTGCCCCTTTCCTGACTCGTCCAATAACCCATACGTACACCCAGATTCATTTCACACATCACTGCATAGTGTTAAAGTTAAGTTCTGTATTTGGCCTAAACAAAGCTTTGCTCCATGCATGCTTTCTGCAACATGAGACAAAAGAACATATACAATTCAGCGAAAAAGCAGAGTGTTGGAATTTTTTTGTTGAAATTCTGGCGTCTCATCTGGAAAAGTGACTTTTGATTGATGCTCAAAAATGTGATCCACCCACAGCTCAGACGTCTGTTGTCCGAGATCTGAATGGAAATATTGGATGGATTGATGGTCGTCTGTTGTCAGATATTTAAATGGAAATATTGGATGCAGCAATGGAGATTATTTATGATCCGGATGGGTTTTTGTCACGGTAGCAAACATGAGGAGAAGAGACTGAGTTGTCCTCAGTTGGACGTTAAAACCAGACATTTGGATGAAGCACACACGAGACAAACTTTCCTGAGGACATTTCCTCACCTTGACAACATTTGGGCTCTAAATTAGTGCTAGATTGATATGTAGGAGAATTTGGCAACTTGCAACCACAAGCAGTGAACAATTGGCTCCAGTTGTCTGTCTTTTCCTGAATATTCTCCAAATTATGTGAAGAAGGACAGCTTTTCTCCCAAGATAAAGAATTGTTGTTGTGATCTCAATTGATTCATCATGTCTCTTCTTCAGATGCCTGCATGTCACTAAGCATTGTCATAAATTTGAATAGTTTTTTTTCTTTTCTAAAATATATACTTCTTCTTTTGTCAGTTCAAAATTTTGTTATGGACTCTTGTCTCTTTACAGCAGTGATATGGCCTTGTTCCAAATCTGGCTCCCAATAGGGTACTGCAAAATCCTGGACTGTCCTAAAATCCTAGAAATGTGCTGAAATCCTACAAATGTCTTGAAATCCTTAAAATGTCAAACAATCCTAGGGATGTCTTAAAATCGTATGAATATCATAAAATCCTAGAAATGTTTAAAATCTCCCAAATGTCCCAAAACAGAAACATGTATGAGGCCGCTGCGACTGGCCCCTGGCCTCCTGTCATTTTGCAAAAGTGCCCCCCCCCAAGCAAAGCAACTTCAGTATCTCTTCTTTACAGTGTAAAAATGGGGGATTTTCGGGTGTTAGAACATGCACATTAATTCAGAGTAAACTCTATGATTACAGTGTGGATATGTTTATAAATGAAACGAATCCCAGCAGCCCAAACTTGTTAATGAGCATGTTTACACGTGCTGATGTAGAAATCAACTCAAAGAAAAGGGTGAGGTAGAGCTTTAGATGTATTCAAGACATTTTGTATTTGTTTTATTTGTAAATGATCCTGCAAAGAAAGTAACATAAACACAGAAACTAAGAAAGAAATGCTGAATATAATATAAACATTGTTTAATTCAAATAGATTTGGTTTTCAACAAACTTCTTGACCCTGTTTCTCACTCCGGGACCCAAGAAGGTGATGATGTACAAAAATGTTTGAACAGGCTCTGCTTTATGAGAAAAAAAATCAGGGGATATGTTGAACTTCTTGGCAGGCAGATGACAGTATGTGAGAAACCCCAGTGAACATATTCTCCTGTTTCCAGAGTGAAATATGGCAGAGGCAGTCATGGCTTAAGGCCTGACCACGTCTCTGTGTGTACCAGCCGTGTTTTCCTTTACATCAGTGGAATGAACAGACACTGGGGGGCTGTAGGTGTCAGCCACACCTGTGCATACACACTCATGAATATGTATGCACATACATACTTGGATTTCCATAGCACACAATGTGATTTTAATACTGTGTATTAGTATACTATACTAAAACACAAGAAACTTGTTTTCTGGAGCACAAGTTTCTTGTGTTTTAGTTGAAGAATGATAATCAGTCTCTCTGTAAGTCTGTCATCTGGCAGCTATATTAGATGTCAGCTATGAAATTTTCATGCCGTGCAATGCTGTTGTTGTTTTAGCAGGAACTGGTTATTTGACATGGGATCAGGTTTCGTGTTTGGATAGCATTAATCTAGCACAGCGAGCATTAGTAGTAAGCAGTAGGATTCACATGTGAAGCTTTGATAAGTTAGCTCTCTGGCTAGCCAAAACGCACAGTTACACTCGACTTGCTTCAATTACTTGAACAGAGACTAAAAACTAAAGGCTTCAAATTTTACTTTTACATTTTTTTACTATATTAAGTGAACATCAACTTAAACCTCCTGCCTAATGTTTATCAAACTATATGGTAAAAAAAAGCAACAAATAGTTGGATATATGTATATAATAGTCTAATCTGATACGACCAACATAAATCTGAGTTGGGTAAAGCCCTAATATCATTTATTTACTGGTGCACAACCAATTTAAGCTTGTCCAAAGCCACTGTTGATGCTAAACATCATTCAAGGTGGTAACTCCAAGTCCTGATAACAACGAACTCATACATCAACTCATTTAGCAGACAATTTATAAGCCAGTCTTACTTAAAACATAGGTCTAGGTCTTTAGGATTGACCTCCAAGATTTTAAGCATTGCTCCTGTGATTTATTTAACTTTACATATTTATAATGATGTAAAAAATAAAAACAACAACAAAACATTTTTAATGAAAAGTGTATTGTTAAGGATCATGGGGGCAAGCAGAAGTGGAATGCACCTTATTCTTCGCTGCTAGTTGAAACCAGCTGCTGCTCACTCACCGCAATCACCTGCACATGTGAGTTTGATCTCACAGATCACCCAAAAACCAAAAGCTATGTCTCCTCCTCTCACTCCAAACCTCTGTGTAGCATTATCTTTATTCCTCGCTTCAGGCAAAACCTCAAATTTATTTTTGAATTTTAACTGACATTTTTCACTTGTTTATTAGATTACATTCAGATGTTGTTTAACTTTTTCGTAGTCTTGTGTGCACCAGAGGCCACTCGGGATAAATCCACTGAAAAATCACTTGTGCAATAAGTTTTGAGCAGCCCGTGTCCTGATAAATGCCATAACATGACTGTTAACTAATAAAAAACACGTAGAGGAGGTGAAGAAAAGGACAGCATGTTCCACTTAAATTTATATCCCATGATGTGGATGTTTTTTTGGAAAAACCAGGTATCCGATCCTTAAGTATGAAGTTGGGGGAAGAAACTGGGAACTAAAACTCATCTTTAATGCAAAGTAGCATCTCAAACAAAGACACAAATGAGTCACAGAGATAATGCAAGTACATTTAAGGCTTCTAAAATAAGAGAAATAAGAGATAACAGAAAAAATAGAACTTTTTGGTTCCTAAATAATCATATTTTAAATGAAATATTAATATAAATGAAATATAAATAAAACTCTTCAGTTAATGTCCACTCATGATTTCTTTCCTCATTAAATTAGTGTTTTATACATGACTGAGACAGAAACGTGCACTATAAATGGTACAATCTTCCCCCAAATGAAACACCCACCATGTTTCTTATTTTTCCACCTTATTTTCCCCTCCTAGCTGCAGCTGCACAGCCAAGTGCAGAATGAATGAACAATATCTGGCTGCCGCTGCTACTGAATCCTGCCCTGACTGACGGTTCCATTACATTCAGGCTGCTTACATTTACTCTTTAAATTCCAAACAGAGCACTAACACAGAATGACAATTTAACGTCATAATTACCATGCAGACTGCAGCCTGGCCTCCCGTACACGCAATTCGTCCCATCATCGTTATATACGAGCCTTGTGTGTTGGTGCAGAGTCGAGGACAGCCTGTTCAGAGGTCAAACTTTTTGGCATTTTACAGTTCCGTAGTTGGAGCCAGGAGCACCTGTAAGGATGACTACACCTTGAGATTATAATTACATCCACACTGGTGCAGTAAATCTAAAGATAAATGGGATTTAAAATGCAACTTGACAACACTGGCGTCTCTCACCGCTTGGCACGCGCTCTGATCCGGCAGCTTAAACACCTGTAAGCGCAGCCATGTTCCTATAAAGTGAGAAAGGCGGAAAGAGAACATTAAAGTGGAGCTAAAGCATATGTTAAAGCCAGATTTTTTTTGTGTCATTGAGTGGCTGGCTGTATTTTTACGCTCGGAAAGACTTTTATTTGCAGACCAGAGAAACTCCTTAATGTGGCAAATGTCCATAATCCCATGATGGCATCATCCTTTTGAGTGCTTTGAAGAGCTTGAGCTACACATGTGACGTCTTATTGGAGGAGTTTAATTGAGATGTAAACAAGCTTGGTATTTATTTGAGCTAGACTGGCGCACAAAGGAATACCAGCACAACTCCAACTTTTGAGATTAACATAATCTCTTGAAAATAGAGAATTGCAAGCAGCAAGTTTGATTGTCAAAGTAAAAATACATGCAGTACAAAAATTAGGCCAATTTGCAGGACTTTTTTTTCTGTGCATTTTTCCTTTGGGAAACTTCTTTTCTTAACTCATCTTCAATGAATATAAGTCTGTTTAGCTTAGTCTACAGGCTATTCAGGGTCTAAATCCGTTTATCTAAGGCTCACCTTTCACTTTAAATAACAGCTTGGCCTTGACGCTCATGTCCCTGCCAATCACTCTGAGATTCAATAGTAGACCCCTTGCTTGTTTTCAGTAGCACGGATCCCCCTTTGTTAGCATTGCGTTTGAATTTCAGCTTTAAAAACACCACTAGCACTTGCTATTCTCAGCATGACCCGGCACACACACACGACCACATACTGCAGCTCTGCCATCAATCCCACTCCCAGAGACTAAGTGTGACCTTTTAACCCACAACACGCCCCCGGCTTTGTAAAGAAGCTTCATAACGCTGCAAACCCCAACTCCCAAACCCAAGGGCTGGGGAGTCCATGTCAGTCATAGGTAGTGTGTTAAGGGAGGGAAAGTGAAAAGCAAATAAAAAGAGAGGGAGATGAGGGGCTGAAAATACAAAGAAGCCACGTCATTCTCAAAATGCTGTAAGACTGAAAAAGTTGCTACAAACTTATATGGAAATGTTCAACCCAGATTCCAAAAGTTGGACACTGTGCATAACTTAAATAATACAGAATGCAATCATTTTCAAATCCTCTTTGACCTTTATTCAGTTGAATGCAGTACAGAGACAAGATAGTTAATGTTCAAGATGATGATCTTCATTATTATTTGTGAACATACACCTGTTCTAAATTTTATACCTGAAAGATGTTCCAAAAAAGTGTAACACTGTGTTACATCGCTTCTTCCTTTAACAACACTCAGTCAGCGTGGAGACTAATTGCTAAGGTTTTAAAGTGATTTTTTCCCCCAATTTTAATTGATTTACAACTTCATATGGTCAAAAGTTTATTCATAGTTTGCACTTCATAATGCAATGTCACCTGGATGGCAGCATATGTTGCTCCAAAACCTCTATGTACCTTTCAGCATTCATTGTGTCTTCACAGACGTGTAAGTTACCCATACCAGGGACACTAACACACCCTGATACTATCAGTCAAAGTCACCACCAGCAAACACTAGCTGTGAATTTATAAACTCACCTCAATGAAACCCAATCTGCTCAACATCCCTGTGTTCGTTCTTCTCATAAAGCACTTATCGCTCTTGTCTGGTGATTAATGGACACCCAAAGTGGGTCAGAGGTACTGCGAGGAATTCTTGCCACAGATAAGAAATATTTAAAATATGAGCAGCAGAAAATGCTGCTTATCTAGAGTGAAGTCTTCTCCTTTCTTGTGTCCCAGTTCTAGTTTACCTGCTCTATACAATATTTATCAGCGCAACCTTCCTCCCTCTGCATTATTCTACAGGACTTAGCTTTTATGTCCTGTGATCAGTTTCTCTCTCCACATCAATTTAGGTTCCATGTCCATGACTGAGATATCAAATATCACCAAAGTGTGGTTTTAGTTTATCCTTCCACCCAAAAAAAGTTTCACATCCCAATCTATTATTTTTGCAATGAAATTTATTGAAGTAACTCTTGTTGGGCTTGTCTTCCACTACATCTCTGGATGTCTTTCGGCAGCACTGCAGTCTATTACAACCACAAACAGATAGGTTCACTACATGGAAAGTCCCTAAAAAAAATGCCCGCTTTCAGACTCAAAGCCAGGCATTGCCGCAGATGTGTTTTCTTTTTGTTCACTGGTGTGTTTTGATGTCAGCTGGGACAGCTCAGTCTGGTTTCTCATAACTGTCAGCTTAAGAGCGATGACGATCCGGTGTCTTACTGAGTCATACCAGCGAGACCTCGGGCTTGGACCCCTTTTTAATCTGCAGCCACCCACAGACTGAAATCACTCATTCTCACCACCCCTTTTTCTCTGTTACTGTTTTCTTTGCATAGAAACGCCAGTCTGTTGCTCTTTGTCTGCTTGTCTCTCTCTTAACAAAGAATGGGCTTTCTACTTTGTTTACCACCAAATACACAGACTACTATGGAGATCTCAGAGCACTCACCTAAAAGTCTTGAGTGTGGGTGTAAGATAATCTTGGCAACCCACAAAATTGATTTTATTTTTCAGCTTGAGATTTTGCCAACAACAAACATCCATTAAAGAAATGCAAGCTTCCCCAACATATTTACAAATTGATGATTCATCACTTTTTGTTTGAGTTGTCATGTGGAAACTTCCAGTTTATATACAACTAATTTGCAATGGCAACTCTGCTTTGGAGGAAATGTAAATACTGCCTGTTTTACATTTACTGGTTTACAAGTTTTGCTCTAAAGCAGGAAGTGTGACGTTCTTATATTCTGGATGGATGTGAATCGCAACACAGGACTTTGACAACTAAAACAAGAGTTTACATCCCATGTTTGGCAACCAAAAACGTTCAGGGTTAGTTTAGGGAAAGATCGTAGACTTAAGGTTGCTTTCAGTGTTTAAGCTGGGATTTCTGGGCAGTTCAGAGCAAAAACACTACAGCAACCGTTAAATATCCTGTTGAAAATGTAAGGGCAGACTTCAAAGATTCTCCAACATAAGATGAATAAGTTGTGAGTTTTGTAAGCAACATACATCATCTCTTTACATCATCCCCAAAAAGCCTCCAACAACCAGCTGTGTTTTAAAGTATGAACAAAGACAGAAACACAAACACTGACTCTTCTTATGTGTGAATTTTTTAGTTGAAAGCTTATTTTTACCAAAACAGACCCCATCATCTGCCCTGGCTCAGACACAATGACTAACTAACGTGGAGACTTGTGAGTCAAGGTGAACACCTGCATACATGTCCTTCCATGTTGGGTCATAAAGACTTCCAGCTAAACTAAAAGGTGTATTGCAAGAAGCACTTAATGGCAGTAATGGCTCCTAAAAAGACCAAAGGTGAAAATGACAGTCCTTTTTTATGGAGAAGCCCTTGAAAATGATTGGGTTTCCCACACGTTCATTTTTTTGTGTGAGCCTGCCCAGATTAATACATCTGTTGCCACATATTGATTATTGGAGCTGGACCATTCATTAGGAGCACATATACCATTATGTTGTTCATTACACCACAAACTCTGACCATAGAGCATACTCTGGACACAGGTGGAGCAGTAGAACTTCAGACGCGGTGAAAGTGAAACTTAACTGTTAGTGATACACCGACAACCGATAGACCGTGTAACTAAAACTCCTAAAACAGCTACTGAGAAAAAAACGTACATAATAATTATTTATGCCTGCGCTGTGTTCATGGACCCATAAAAGCATATGAATTTTGAGAAGGGACACAAAATTATAACAGTTGAGACTGAAATATTGTAGTTTAAGCTGATCATTTCAGCATTTCTGCATACATAGCATGTCATAAAGCATAGCAATTTACAGCATGTCTACATGCTGTAAACAGGTTTACAATTAATCACTAAGACCTGAGTTTTTGTAATTTAAGACTCAACTCTGGTTGGATGGCATAAATTTAGGCCAAGAACATTAGTTTTTGTACAACCAAATACACTTCTTAGGAAATCAGAAATCATTTTACACTTTGGTACCCCTAATAGATACTGAAGGTCAACTTCTTAAATAATGAGATTTCTTTTAAATGGATACAAAAAAGGTGCACTCTCTCCCATGACTGTCAAGGTTGATGGGAAATGTTTTCCTTTATATTCAGACTCAATGTTTAAGCTGAGAAAACAAGGGAGTAAGACAAATGTCTGACCCTGGATGACTTTGAATGTGAGGAAAGCTCATTAACTAGTGATTCGCAGACTTGCAACATTTTTAGGAGGAATGCCGCCTGACAACAGCTCTGGTCAGTCTATGTGAGGTTGGTGAAGTGAGGACGGCTTATCACTTATGCCGCCTCTCTAACAGCATCACTCACAGGCCGTAATGGCTCTTATCTGTCTGAGCTGTCAGAAACAAGGTCTGAACACATCTTTATCTGTCCTCCCCTCTACCACACTGGCTCCTGCAGCGAGACTGCTGGATGTTTGTGTTTGTTCAGATTCCCTTTGGCACCACTGCATTATGCTCTTGAGTCCAGACATTGTGGCAGATAATTCACTGGTGGCATCATCACCAGACAAGATGTGTAACTTCACAGTACTTTTAAATAAGATTATGTGTTACATATTGGAAACTGGAGGCAACAGATGAATTAATCTTGACATACCTGGGCATTTTCTATCCAGTAATATACACATAAAGTTTACATGTATTCACGTAGTCCATTTCTAATTGAGTGAATGCATTTATGATGTGCGCCAAGGTTGTCTGTTACCATCACCTTGAAAAGCAGATGTTGGAAATACATTTCTTTGCTGATGATATTATTCTTCTTGTTGCATTAGACTATGACCAACAGCAGCAAATTGAGGGTGAAGACATTTGGGTGAAATCAGCAGCTCTAAATTGTTGGCCTTTGTATGGGTTGTAAGTTAACTGTTATTGAAGGAGTTCAGCTACCTTCTACTATCTACTACTATGTGAGTGTCAGTGTCAGTTTTTTTTCTATCGAAATGTCCTAACTTGCAGCATGCAATGCATCACTTTGGAGTGAATGCACTGTACAATGCAGTTTTGAGCTGAACTTTTGCTGAATGCCCTGGGTTGTATTTATTCCTTTTGCTCTGGCTGAAAGTTCTGCAGTGGACAAGGTATGGCTGATTTCGGAAGTTGAATGAATCATTATCTACACAATACTATTTTGTTTCACCACAAAAACTTAAATAAAGTGGCAGCTGGCTGGAGGAAGTTTGCCAGGAAGCTTCTGGTAAATGGTCACTAATAACAGCCTACTTGCTGTTGGCTATATTTTATGTCATTTCCAGTTAATATCACATTATAAAACTTGTTTTACTGTTCAAAAAGTATGAACATAGAAAGATGGCAAGTACGCACCCATCTTTTGAATGGTTATCTCTCTAGTCTGATCTTGAGTGTGCAGCTGATGTATGTTGTTTGTTTGCATGACGCAACAGAAGTTCATATTTAATAGAATCAGGGTAGACAGGGCGTTCAGTGTTACACTATGCTATGCAATAGTTCAACACTTGCTGTTGGGACATGATGTAATGTGGGATGAGTAAAATTTAAGTTTGAGATCAACACGTGGATTGTCAGTGTGAAGGCAAAAATGACCACTTTCTGGTCCAGCCCTCACTTTAAGTCAAGCGACTTGGTAGTGACCAAATGAATTAAATTTGCTCATTTAGCAAACCAAAATGACTTTAATTCATAGGGTGCAAGCAGTCAATTTTGGGATAGCCTTAGTAACTGAGACATCTGGAAGGTGCTCAGAATCGAGCCAGTTCTCCTCTTGAGATATTTGGGCATCTGATCAGCCGCCATGTGTAGGAATTCTGGACATGTCCGACTAGGAAAGACCCACAACAGACAGGGATAAAATTTCCAATTTGGCTTGGAATGCCTCAAAATCCTTCAAAAGGAGAATATAGATGGAAGCCTGGGCGAGCTTTCTTATCATGTTACAATCATGAATGGGACAACAATAAGCATTGGAAAATAGATGGATTAGTTAAATTTTTTATTAAAAAAACAATTGATTGAGCACAGTTTTTGATAAATATTTATTGATTGACAGATGATCTTTAATTTCCAATACATTATAGAGCTTTTGGAACATAAAATGGTATTGGCATTTAGTAATTTAAAGGTTTTAGTGAATTTGGTTGTCATGACAAAAAAACACTCTTGTAATGGCAGTGATAAGATGAGCTTTTGTTTTAGCTGTTTGAATATTTCATTTGATCCAACGATAACTCCCTGTTTTTACTTGAAAGAAAGTTTTGATGCTGCAGCTCCAGAGGCATCTTCTCCCTTAGGTCATGGCCACACGAGAAAAGTGCTTTAAAGCTCAGAGAAAGTGAGAGAAACCACATCAGTGAGGAGGAGCATGGGGGGGGAGGACTTAACGGGAGTGTGTTAATTTGTATTTGGAGTTGTGATGTCTGAGGGGAGGGCCGGATTAGAAAAGCGGTGGTCCGTAGAGAGACACGAGGAGTCGGATTTCAGCTTTTGCGAGGGCCCCTTGAGTCCGACTCACTGAAGCTGCCTTTGTTTAAGTGGGAACCAGAGAGAGAGAGAGAGGAGGAGGAGGAGGAGGAGGAGGAGGAGAGTGAGAGGTTTTTAGTTTGGAGAGAGTGAGAGAGAGGCAGAGTGGGCTCCATCTCTCTCTCTCTTACACATGAACAGGACAACTTTAGTTTACCATCACTGAAGATGACTTCACGGTAAATGAAAGGCACTGTGTTTTTAATGTAAAAGTTGTTTTAAGTCGACATTTAGTAAGTTTTCCAACTCTTTATTTCTGTTTTTGCAGCATTCCTCCCGGGTTCTTTGGATTATTTCTGCTCCTGCTCCGGTTCTGCTGCCGTCGCTCCTCTGCTCAGCTGTTGGACGGTATGTGCACTCTGTCTCTCTGTTATTGCTGGATCATGTGTTTTCTTCTTCTGCTGTTGGTGAACTTTCTGCTGGCTCATGAGTTTTCATCTGCTGAATATGAATGGAGAAACTGTTTCACTCTGCTCCTGTGAACTGTTACACTGAGACACAGAATGATATACCTTTGAGAAAGATGCTTTTACTGGGAGATCATATGAATGTTGAGCTGGGAGTTTAGGACACACTGAACATAATTAACCCATGTTATAGTGATGTTGTAGTAGTCATGTTGTAGCTTACAAAATATTCAGAAAGGGAAAGCCAAATTCTTTATCAACTCAATATTTAATTGCACAGAAAGTTTCTATGATATGTTATTGGAAAAATATCATAGAAACACCACATTTTGCAAGTCAGTACAGAATTGCAATATTTTTGTGTGGCAATATCATATTGATACACTGATGCCAAGTGTTGATTTTTGTTGTTTTAATTATTAATATTACAAATGTAAGTTCAGTGTTGACAAAGTTTTGCTTTATCAACATAATTTGCAGTTGAAAAATGTGTAATAAATCAAAATGTATTGCAATATATGTTATTGCAATACTCAGCATATTGTAAAATGTTTAAAATTGTACCAAGATTGAATTATGACTTAAGTATCATGATAATATTATATCTTTGGGCCTTTGGTGGTTCCCAACCCTGCTTTATAGTAAAGTCCATGGGAAAGTCTTAAGTGGTTTTGAGTCTGTGAATTTAGGCAGTATTTGCATTAAACCCCCCATTTGATAAGATCAGTTCATCCCATGGGATGCTTAATGTTGGGCTGGACTGGCTCCAAAGTCACTGTACATAACACTGTTTACATTGGAAGTATAACAGTGTGGCGAGTGAATGATGGCGTCCTCCATTTGGGAACTTTAAGGAACTGCTGGTTTTTGGATGAACCTGATGACATCAGAGCCCGTGAGGGAGATACCTGCTGGCTTCTGTGCTGTACGATGGTTTCAATTATATCCTGACTGATGTGTTTCTCAGAGCCCCTGTGGAGTGCTTTGCTGTCTTTGCAGACTGTTTTCACAGCTTAAATGTAGTTTTTCTCCATGATGAATGGATCAATCAGGACACTTCAACATGGTCCCAATTAGTACTGAAAGAGTTGCAGATTTTCTTTTTCCATTGCATTGGAATGGAAACAGGCGAAACCTCACAACGTGCACAGTGACAGGCAGGCTGTGCAATCAGTAGCACTGCATAATGAAGGTAGCACAGATGATGTAATGCTATGACTTTTAAATGTGTGCTGGAAAGTGCTTGTCAGAGATGAAGGTCATTGTCAGCGATGTCTGAGAGCTTCATTTCATTAGTTTTCATCCTGACCTTGACACAGGCCAATATGCCATCACCGCTTTCGTCAGTGTGTTGGAATCCAGATTGGCATTTGCAGCTTTGTGTGTGTGCATGTGTGTATGTGTGTGTTTGTATCTTGACCTATGATTACCACAAGGACCTCCATGTCACAAGAGCAGCATTGTCCGGGCCCACACGAATAATTGCGGGGTCTCACTAGCTAATGTGGCCCCACGGAGCTTAATTGCCTGACATTTTTGAATTAAACACCACTTTGGCTGCTGCTGGCTCAAAAAGTTGCAATAAAACCCTGTCCCTAATTATGAGATGAAGGGAAATATGATCTTTTAGGAATGAATTTTGACTCAAAAGAAGCTGCAGTGATGGATGTTTGCACAGTAAAAGTTGACAGTGGACGTGTGTGCGGAGGTGGGTGGAGCTCTGTTGATGTCTGACTAAAGAAAAGTTTTTAAAGCGTGATTTCACGGTCGACTTTCCTCCACTGTAGATCCTGCAGAGGCTCGCTGAGCCAGAGGCTCCTCTGTCAGGCTGTTTGTGCTTTTGCCATATTCATAATCCTCTGCCATGATTCACTTTTTCAAGAGGGGAGAATAAAAAAGAGTGTGTGTGTGTGTGTGTGTGTATATGTGTGTGTGTGTATATGTGTGTGTGTGTGCATGTGTGTGTGCGTGCACGCATGCAGGCTTACTTGCCAGAGAGAGAGAGAGAGAGACAGAGAGAGAGGGAGAGAGAGAGAGAGAGAGCACTAGGGACAAATATTTCCAGCTGTAAATATTCTTGAAAACAGAGCTGTCGCCGTGGCAACATTCACATTGCTGTGCACGATTGTTGAATCATAGCTGATACAATGCATTTCCTTCGTGTGAATTAGTACATGCTGCTTCTTTCAGCCGTGTCTGTTACCGGTGTGTACTAATGTTTTAATGTTTTCAGGTGGATGCAGCAGAACTGAGAGCTGCCAGAACTAAAGCATTTCCATAAGTGGAACATCAGCATTGTCTTGCATTTTGAGTTTGACAGAAAAAGAAGAGCCCAAATCAGCAGTCAGTGATAGCTATGTGAACCTGTTTGTCTGCATGAACACCTTAACAGATGAATGGGATAATATTTTAATCCATGCATCTTCTAGAAAGCCCATCTGCGTAAGAACGCCATGTTTAGATAAGAGGCGGAAGTGACAGAGGACGGTTTTGCAGCACTGTTTTTCGTTGACTATGTCACCCCCTGCAGCTTGTTCAAAAATAGCATTTTTGTTATTAAATCCAAAGAAAACTACCAAAACAAAATGGTACCACTGGTATACCAAATTCTAGGAACCAGAACCAGCATATTGGTACAAATGTAAACTGTAATAAGTAAAAAGTAATAAATTAGTATGTGAGCAAATGAATGGTTTAATGGAGAAACATGTATGTTCTAATTGCAACAGAAAATCTTCATTAAAGAATGTTCAAATCTACATAAACATGTAAACAAAGCAACAGAAACGCAATCAAATGTATTTGGCCCAAGCTGTGAAGGGTTCAGGCATGTTCAGTATAGCCTTTTGCTTAATATACACTTGTGGTTTTCATTCTATAGATGAATCATTAAAGCACACTCTTTGGGAGGTAGCTGCTTTAATCTTTACTAATAAGTAACATATTCACAAATGCAGTATATGCAATACAACATCTGTAGCTTGGAGCACTGATATGCCATTATGCACACATATATACACATGTACACTTGCATATGCCAGTAAACCACACCCTCCAAAAACAACACATACATCTGCTGTACACATGGTAATTATTCACAAATTATAATGTTTTTAATTATCCCGATGGAACAATTTGAATGCCCGCGACACACTAAACTATTAGGGATAATGAATATGATGATGTGGCCGATGATGTGAGTCTCAGAGAATTTTGTTATGATGATTACATCAGGGCGATGATAAGGACAATGATGGCGAGGACAAGCGTAACAATGAGGATGACAGAGATGATTATGATGTGAGATCAGTGAAGTGTGTGAAGGGTGTTGCTAGAGGCTGATTCTGATAAACTAAACATATTTACAGTATATTTGGAACACATTTGACTTAACAGAAAAAGCTGTTTTGTATCAGAGCATTTCAGTCTTGAGTCGCAGGCAGGTTTCAAGTTCATTTTGAAGAGTTAACCTCCAAAACAAAACAGATACCAAAAGCTGACGTTCGCTGTTTTATCTGACTTTAAAGTTAAACAAATTGTGATCGCTTTTCAAAGGCAGGACTCATTATTTTCTTCTTTTTATCTGTTGTTTGTTCAGAGAAGGTCAACTGAGTTTGTTTGCTCGTTTTTTACTCCCCCTCCCCCAGCTCAAGTTTCTCAATTGGGATCATGATCTTTTTGTCACAACCTTTACATCACCACTGGTCCTGAACCAAACCAGGAACTCAGTGCAGGTTTGGGTGACTCTTGTTACACAGACAGTATGTACTATACTGGCATCTTAACTCATTACTCACTCACTTTCCCCACTCATACAAAGCTGGCATAAAAACATTCCTCAAACCCTAAAAACGTAAACGGGAACCAGACTTTGTTTTTGTTTTTTTTTGTAGTGGAAATCATCTGAAAAATCATCTGTGTTTATTTATGAATGTGACCTTTTATGTTAGCTGGTGAAACCATGTGAGTCACTCTTAGATCAAGAATATTCACTGAAGTGGTTAGCAATTTTCAACAACTTTTCAGTAAGTTCATAAATAGTGACATGTCCATGCTTTCTTGATTGATTAAATGTAGCTGCAAACATTGTGTTTGCAGTTGACAGCTATTCTATCCAAAAACCTGCTGAAATTTGAGAAATTTTATTTTATTTTTCTCCCTGGCCTTGCAAACAGTTGGCTAGTTGGTTTTCATTCTGTTGCTACTCAGTCTGTACTAGAAACCTGCTGCCATGACCCTAACCACTGAGGTCAATGCCTAACCTCAACCTTCCTCGTACAGAGTTTCTGGTGTGGATCGGGCAGCTGTACAAAACACAAAGCTGACCATAAACTGGAAAGACCCCATGTGGCTAACTGCGGTAAAACCCCAAGTTGAGACTCATATTCCAAAAATGCTGTATGCATATCCAAAGAATCCTCCTAAACCCTTGCCTAATATTGGCATATGCTGCATGTCTTAAAAAACGCTAAATTTGGAATAAGACCAAATTCAGAATATCTAAAGAGAATATGCAGTTTACATGAACCGTATCAAATTCCGAATACTGTCATATGTGGAAAAATAGTAAAAATATTAGTGTAAATATAAATGTAGACAGTGTCTTGATGTTTGATTTGAGCAGAGGTTCTGGCGTGGCTGCTGCACTGACTGTTCATTTCTGTTTCCAAATTCTGGAAATCATTAGGAAAAAAAAGCTGGTATCTAAGCCTGCAAGAGAGAGTGTTTCTTTCCTGCGTCCAAACAAAAGCTGCAGAAAACTGACATTTGAGTGAAGATGGCAGATGTATGAAAACAGAGAAAGGCAATGTAGTAGAGGATTTAGGGAAACAGAAGCTGTACCTGTAACCTGGCTTTTCGACTTCTTTCCACACAAATATGCTGTTTATTATCCAGAATCCCCCATAAACCCAGCTGATACAGGTAGCAGTAACACCTGTACATCAGATCTTTAGAATAAGATACATAAACAGATGTAAGGTGACAGAGTTTAAGGAGGTAATGTGTCGGTCCTTCCATTTGGTGCTGATTGTGACTTAACGAGGCCCTGCTTTGGCTTCGGTGTGATGTAGGTCATCTGGACAGCAGCCTCGCTCAGAGGTAACATGCAAGGTTTTGATTAAAAGTATAACTTCCACTTGAGCACAGTCTGCTTCTCCGTCCCGTCCAGCAATGATTTCATGAATGAGCAAGAAAAACACGCATGGCACTGGAGACTGTTAAAGCCTCTGACGTTTTCCTATACATTAATGTCCACTCTGTTTCCATCCACCGCATGATGTAACACACAAGTGAGTCAACTTCGATCCAGCTCATGAAAGATTTTACTGTTTTGTGCTTAAAAAGCACGATACCAGGCAGGTTTTTACAGAGGAAAAATCACAACAATCAGCACTGAGCACTGAAGCTGTCAGAAATTTAACAACAACCAAAGCAGATCTCCATGACTGACTTAATGTTGTAAGGTGAAAGTGGCCAGATGTTTCTTTGAGCATGCAGATGTGTGTTTATACTCTGCATGTCCAATGTAGAAGAGGGCAGTATGAGTAATATGAGGTAATAATGTGAATAATGTTTACTTTAAGACATTTGGCAGATGCTCACGTGGGAAGTAATTAACAGTTGGATGTAAAACCATAATAAAATTTGTTCTACACTCATATTTAATTATTATGCCAGTGCTGTTATCTCATGCAGTGAGCGACCTTTTTTGGCTCAAGAATTCTTTGGCAAAATGATTCACGAGGATTCAGGATTTTTGGACTACAGCATTAGTATGTCAGACATTTCCTTTTCCAAAATAAGGGGCAGTCTCGCCAACCAGTTCAACTCAAAGCTAGCGCTTAGCTTACACATATTTTTTGTATTTTATTTTCCTTTATTGGAGACAAAAACCCCATGATTTCTTGTCATCAAACACTAAAAATGTAAAAGTTAACCGAAAATATCCCAGGAGTATGTATGATTGTGAAACATTTGAAATCATGATTCGCTGGAATTTATCGCTGCAGGTGTCGATTATTTTAGTTATCAAGTATTCCTTAGATTCCATCAATTACATAATCAGATGGGAAGTACTTTTACTTTATTAAAGAGAAAAATAGACAGGTCCTCTTGGCTTGTGATTGAGAGCGAGAGAAAAAATCATCATAGTAATAGCACGGAGTTTACATGGCTGAAGGGAGAGAGGATGCCAGCTTTGGACACTCACCTTCAGTTTGCAGCAGCCATCTTTCCCGCAGAATTAGAATCTATGTGCAGTGTTAGCTGATACTGGGGGTTTAAGCAAAATTTCCATTTTTTAAGTCTTCATCATTCTGTGCCCCCTCTCTAAATTCAGACATTTCAACATGTCTGTGAATGCAGCGCAGGCAGAGCTCTTCGTGACTTATTTTCTTCCTCAGCAGCAGTTTTAGGAGTTTGAATCTCAGGGTAATTGATTCGGTCAGAGCTGATGAGATCAGATTTATGTATGGGAGGAGCAGCTGCTGCAGGAGTGAGTGAAGGCAAACCCTAGACTCAGCACCATGAGTTGTTAGGTTTCAGTTTCACTGTGTCTGGCATTCTTCTGCTCCATCTGTGCCCAGAGTACACCTTGCACTCCAACAGTGTGGAACAATGAATAACTACAACAGTATATGTATTTCAGTAGCGCTTCTAATGAAAGGTCCAACTCCACAAATAGAAAATCAATATGTGGCAGCAGATGTTTTGACCATGGCGGAGTGCACAAATAGATGAATGTGCGGGAAACCCTGAGCTGTAGCAACTTGCATTAATTCAGGTGGCCTTTATTTTAAATGCCAGCTTTAACATCACGTAAGCATGATGCTGTGCTGTAGTAGTTGGTTTGGTTTGACAAAAGACCCAAGGTAACAAATTTTGTTTCATCTTGAAATGATCCCAACTTTGTATACCTTTTGTTATTTTCTCTATTGTATCTTCCCTTCACCCCTCATTTTTTTCTCTCTCTCATCACATCACATCTACAGCGTAAGCACATTGTGCGACAGCAATAATCACCTGTGCAGAACATATGAGTTTTAGTTTCAGCTGTACTAAAATTTAAATGAATTTATAACTCTATCTTATATCAATTAACTGTATTTATATTTGTTTGTTTTTTGTTGGGCGTGTGACACGAGGCCTTCCTGTAACTGTTTACACTTTTCATGTGTCAGCAAGCTTAAACTGAAGCAAGATGCACTGCGGGTTGTGTGTGTTGCTCGTGCATCTGCCTCCCAGCTCATTCATTTGGCTCCTGATTAATTTCTTTTACTCATAACTGATGCAGTTTGTTGTTTTTATGACTTCCTTCCGGTTGTGAGTTTTGTACTCTTTGATTTGGTCATGTGACCTAGATTTAATGATTTATTTGTTGTCTTTTTTTTTAAAGGAAGAGATGCGTTGAACTCTTGAAAAAGTTTCGAAAGGGAACAGGAGACATTGTAAAAACAGTAAAAGGATCACTGTCCAATTAATTTTAAAAGCGACTATGGATTCTGCTGACTGAATGTTTTGAGCAAAGCTGCTCCACAGCCTCTGCAAATAATGTGAGACAAACCCTAAACCAGAAACATGTGTTATCCTGGAGGGTAAACAGGAATAGCTATATTTGTCCTGGACTAAACAAGCCTTTATTTTGAGTGGTGGACACAGATAGTGTTAGATGAGATAAATGACTTTCTTCAAAGTAAGAAACCGGACGACAATTACAGGATGTGTTAAGTACCGGAGGCTAAGTATGTGACGCCAAATGTCACTTTGACCTCCGCCCTTTGTGCTCTTATAGTTAATTTCTGCCCATCCTATTTTAGGAAAACCTTACAAGTGGATTGGTCATGACCTTTTACACAGATTGGTGAAAGAATTCTTATATATATATATATATATATATATATATATATATATTTTTTTTTAAAAGGCATTTGTAGTGGGAATGTTAACAGTGTATTGTTGTTAATACAGAGATAACATGTCTTGGCTAAACCTCTTTTTAATTGTCCTTATCTGAACATTAGTCATCACTCAGGGAAATCAAAGCTTTTGCCTTCAAAGAGCTTTTACACCAAATGTCCTGAAAGCTTTGTTTGATGTAGTCCACTGTTTTTTTCTCGCTGGCCTTGGTTTCAGTGTTGGACAGAACTCACTATCTGTCTTTTATATCTTTGTAGAGTCATTCTTTTGAATTTTCTTTAATTCATGAACAGATTATAAAGTAGCAGTCAGTAGACATGTCACAAAAACTGATTCTACTGAACCAAGTCAATGCCAAAATTTTGAAAATGTGATCATTTTTCTCCAGAGCCATAGATACCAGGGATGTAATTCTTCCGCAGCTTACAAGGCTGCAAATACGCCTACAAGTTCTAGTCTGCTGTTAAATGCCAAAGGGTGAACAACTCCCACCAGCATGGAAGAGCAAAAAAACATGGAAGATAGTGACAAATGCAGCTGCAGTGACAGCTCTGACTTGATTCATCAAAAGTGTCAGCAAATGTTAAAATAGCCTTGAGTTTCACGATAAAATACATAATAGACATGCCATAAGAGCATAAAACCTACCTTCTCTTCCACTTTCTCTGTTATCCTCTCTCTCATTGCTTGTCTGTTCACAGAATTGTTTTGAGGCATGTTAATATCTTGTTGAAATAGATTTATATTTTTGCACATACAAAACGCCTCTTGTAATGAGGATTTCTCTGCAGCAGGATCATCTGTGTTTCAGAAGTTATTCCTTCATTTTGGGTGAGATTTAACCGTGTTGAGCATCCACACAGAGGTCACGCGTGGAGCTCCCTTGTTGCTTAACTGTTATTGAGTTTCTGACAGAGAGTTTACACAATGGAACTCGGAGGATGATAAATTATAAGTGGCTTGGACAGTGAAAGAGGTAAACTTTCTTTTTCCCCCAACGCCCACTGAGGGTGGCTCCTAACTGCCAGTCGCTCTAACTGTTCACTGGCCAGTGACAGACTGTGACTGTTGAAAGTTTGAGTGAGTGCAACTGTGAGTGTGACGCAGGATGAAACGAAAATTCCTCTCTGTAGCTGAGTGTTGGAACATCAGAGCACATAAACATGGTTACAGCTGTAAAGGGCACGGCTGTGACTGAACCACAGTGCATCCTGTGTGCAGTGAGGACGTTTTACTGAGCAAAATGTGACACACTGTATGACTTATGAGTCTTATGCATACCTGGAGGAAATAGCGAGCTCATACAGTCCAACGGGATTAGAGGTGCATCAAAACTGCAATTTGCCATCATGTAGATTGGTCTGAACTGGCATGTTTATTTTTCTGGGAGCGGCCTGCTTCCTGGCCTTTTGCGCCACAGAAAGCCTGATGGGTGAAAACATGGAATTTCTAACACTCTGGAAAGTATGTCTGTCAGGCCGGAAAGACAGTTGAAACAAGCAGGTGTCTGTTCAGCTGTGAGGAGACAACAGAGAGGGAGGACATGTCCTATCATACAGTAACGTAGCATCTGAGTGTCCAATGAGGTCATGGAGTGCAGAGCAGCTTTGTGTGGCGTTAAAATGTGCAAGAAAAGTGGATTTCAGTGTTCCATAGTTGCCCTAGTCCTTGTGAAATTACTTCTGTATTGATGATAATGTAAAAACATAATGTGTGCATGCTTGATCTCACCTATGCAGCACATTTCTACTTGTGTGTCTGTGTTTGTGCTGCAGGAGGAGGACTCCTCTAATGACAGAGCACTTGTTAGTGGGAACAGATTTATGACGGTTTCCTTTTTTTACTCACCTTTACCCCCCTCTGCTCACTGATCTCTGCTTGTTTGATCAGTGTGTTGCCTCTAAAACCAGGATGTTAGTGTTGAAGATAAGGATATTTTTCTACCTGTAAAGGCTCATTGCTGCTTGACTAAAGGTAACCCTCTATTTGAACTCGGATATTGTAGTGGAAGTTTAATTAATCATCCCAAAATGTTGAGGTTGACCGTCTCATTTCAAAACCAAAGGACTCCTGTAACAGCCTCTAATTTCACGTGGTGATGGAGGTCACTAAACATGCACTTTTTTTAAATTAAGTTAATTACACCAAAGCTTGACAACAGGGTTGTGTCCACATTCTTATGTACTTAAAATTTAAATTTTAAAATTTAATGGCAAGCATGTTCATCTAGGTGATTATCTTTGATGTTGAGTAGTAAAATCATTGGTTCCCTTTTAATGAAACTAGGTCAGAATGACGAATCAGTGCTCACATTTGTCAGTCGTCCACAAAGTCACAGCAGGTCACAGCTCAGCAGTGTTACTGGTATGTCGTCCCAACCTTGACCCTTTATGGCTCTGGGTATGTCTGTCTAGCTGTCTGGCTGATCGATGACTTCTGGTCACCAGCAAACAAAAAACAGACTTCAAAGAATGTCTTGACTTTCTGTTGAGTTAAACCACAAAAACTCAAACTTTGTATCTTTTGTTGAACTTTTTTGTCTTGTTAATAAAGCACGTTTTTCAGTCTGAAGACCACCCGTTATTCCTGTTGGAATAACGAGGTGCTTGTATGATGTAATTTTTTCTGGTGAATTTCACTGGAACTCCTAAGGGATGTTTTTTTCTTGGCAGCTTGAAGCATAAAGAAGGGAGACCGCAATATCATGATATGTGTCATAAAGATTCCCTTAAGAGCGTCTGTAGTGATGGTCCTGAGTGTCTCCCAGTGGGAGGTGGGATTAGTGGGATTAGTGGTGGTGTTGATGGTGGTTTTGTGGCGTGTGTGTCCCTGTGTGTGTGTGTGTGCGCTCAGCTGGTGTGCAGCTGCGTTGTTTTTGAGCACACTGTCGACCCACTTCCTCAAAGTCCCACCACATATCTTATTAATGGTTTGGTCTCACTTGACCTTCTTGTGTCACCACCGCTGGCGAGTAAACATCAACAAACATCTGCCTGTCGCCCTTTGACCTCCTCTGTTTTTTCCACCTGTTTAATTACTAACTTTTTTGTATGCCTACTTTTGTGTTTTGTTGCCTGATTTTATCCTTGTTTTGTTTGTTTTTCTTATATTGTGTCATTAATCATATCTCTGACTTTGAGTGTAACCACCTGCAGTTCTCAAAAAGCTGGATGTTGTTTATTCTGCTGTGTGTTCATTTATCCTAAAAAAAATCATGCAGGAAATAATAAGTATTTGAAAATCACAGTCAGTTTCTCACCTTGGTTTGCGGTTAGCTGTTTGCTGCTGTTTCTGCAAGTGGCCTCTCATTAGCACCACCAGCTATTATGTTTGTGCATGTGGTAGACTCTTTCACTTGCACCACTCTAAAACCAGAAGTATGTGGCACATTTCCATTAAAACAAGAAAGAAAAAGCACTCACTGTGCCGTTTCTTTTATCAGAGCAGACTCTATTACTTTTGCCCTTAACCCTTTGAAACCTGAGCAAATTGGCTTTTTTTTTCAAAAACATGGAAAGAAAACAATGAGCACTGAAAGAAAGTGGACCCCAAAATAAGCAAGAAATTAGTAAAAGAAAGAAAAAACCCAATATAATTGCATGAAATGTAAAATAAATAAATAAAGAAGAGAAAGAAAGAAAAACAAAGGAAAAAAACAAGGAAATGACTTGGGTAAAGTGTTTAAAAACATAATGCTAATGTAAACTATTGTCAAATATTATAACTATGGTAATTATAAATATAGTTTTTTTCTGAGCTTTTTTTTTCTTTTTTCTCCTAGACATTTTCCCCTAGCTTTTGTACAATAATTTTCTTAACCTACTAATTTCTTGCCATTTGTAGAACATTTTTTGTCTTTTCAGTGCCATTTCTCAACTTATTTTAGAAAAAAAATATGGGGGAATAGTCTCACCAGTTTGCTCTTGTTCAAAGATTTAAATACTTGTGATAGGCATCTAAAAGTAGCACTAGAAAGTTAAGTCGCTCCAGGTTTCAAAGGGTTAAAGTCTATGAGTAGACCTATAGACTGATAAGGATTGAGATGTAAAGAATTTGACTGGAGTATCGACTGGAGTAAGAATGTGGCATCTAACTTGGAATTCAGACCATTTACTGCAGTGCTGACAGTTGTAATTTGTTGTATTTAGTTGTACAGTCACTGCTGTTGTTGCAATATTCAGCTAATCCCAGCAAATTTAGATTCACTGCAAGACATTGCATACAAATTCAGACTCAACAGAGTTTTGCAGAGCTGCTAAAGTTGGACTCAAAAGGCTGCGCAAGCTCGAGTTTGTGTGCTCACAGAAATGAAGTAAAACAGCTTGTGACGGTTTCCTCACTTTCTTGAAGCTTTAAAGTGGCGGACTTGCAAAAAGATTACACAGATTTGTTTCATATGGCGCTGGTTGATATGTGTTGGAATCTAAACTGCGTTTTCTGGTTTCCAGCATTATAACATAATGACGTGTCCTAAGCTGTTGAGGTCTGCGTAATTATACTTGTCGATGGTTGGCAATAAAAAAAAATCCTTGAGATGGTCAAAACAGCTCACAAGGGTTTCCCAAAGGGTTCCTAAATATCCACCCAAACAGCTAACATGTTCATGAGAGAGGCGTTCTTGGTGTTTTTCAGTTTTCTGCTCTCCGTCTTCATTGCCAAGGCTGGCCTGTAGTGCAGCACTGTCTTTAATGAATCTGAAACACTTCTTATCAGCAAATGTGAAAGTGGTCAGAGATTTGATTTTGATTATTTTACTCTTTAGAAAATGTTATTAAACAAAGTAAAAGTAAAGAGCAAAAAAAGACAGCTGATAAATGACGCATGTCTTCTCATTGTAAATTGTGGTATTATTTTTATGTTAGTAATAAAAATTGTTGGTCCAATTCTTGTGAGACTTTGCTTAACAAAGATAGAAAGTTCCACATTTGGTCGCTGCCCAATTTTAAAATGAGAACCAGGTTTGTGTACTAAAGTTGACAAGCAAAGGAGTACAGCTGTAATCAGCCATGTTGATTACTTTGAAATTGGTTTATTTAACCGCAAATCTTCGTGGCTTATCCCCACATACTATGTTTGTTGACTATTGTTAAGGCAGGCAATGAAACGGAAGAGATTTCATCAAGCTGGCATCGTTCTCTTAGACACTTGCTGATGGGCGAGCAGAGCAGATGAAACTCCCCAGGTGCCTTTTTCATGCTTTGTTTGTTACAAATCATCATGGTTTATGCTTGACCCATTAAATCACAAAGTAATTTATAAAAATGTTTTAAACAGGTGAAAAATCTTAATTTATTCCCCCAATATTTGTGTCATTTTGACAGAGTTATATATCTGTCCACTGCAGTGGACACCATGAGTCAATGGTATAAAAAGTGGAACTCAGAATAGTACTAGAAAACACTAAATAAGAGCCAATGGTATGAATACTGGTATACAAAACACGAAATTACATATTTTTTAACACCTATATTAAGTTCCATTGACCTGTCAATGCATGGTGTCCACTGTAGTGGACAGACATACCATGGCTCCACACATTAATTTATTTGTGCCACAACTAAATCATCTGCCACCACAAATAGATTTTTGGGGCTGGAGCATTAATTAGGAGCTCTACTGGAACATACTTTACACCGTGTGTTTATTTCCACTTTGCTTTCACTCATAAACATCTGCAAACAGCTCCTGTCATCCATAGAAGTAATCTGATCAGCTGCGAACAGATCTACAAATCAATTATCCACCCCCGCAAGTGACAATCTGCTGCAGAGGAAAAACTAAAAAGAAAGTCATGGAAACTCCACCTACTATCTGATTTTATGATAACGATAAAAAACAAACAAAAAAGCATGTACACTACATTTAGGGGATTGACTTAAAAATGCATGCAATTATGTAGCTATAGGAAGCATTTTCAATTAAAAAACACAAAAGAAAATTGTTCCGAATAAATTGTTAATTTGTGAAAACCATTTCTGGTCAATAACGATTGCAAGCATAACATTTAACAACCAGAGAAAAGTGAGGACTTCTGAAAATCCTTGAAAATATTTACCACTAAAAGGTTTTTCTCAAAGGTGTAGAAGCATTTGAGATTGTAGGAACAATTTAGATTTAGAGAGGCTGAAACCTTCAAATATTATCCTAGGTGAGAGCTTTTCATCCTTTTCTTCTTCTTCTTCTTCTTCTTTGGGCCTTGGTTGAAAAACGCTGTCATCGGTCTATACATCAGGCGGCACCAGACATCCCGCTCTGGTGCTCCGGCCCTTAAAGCTTTCGGCAGCTTCTTTTGACCAAAGTAGAAAGAAAAACATCCATTTTCCTAAGAAGCTTTTAAATTTGAGAGGTAGTTCAGCACCTATTCAGCCCATGACAACACTTGTGATGTTTGTATTGCACTTTACTGGAAATGTCTGGTTATTATGTGTTTAGTTTGGTCAGGCTTTTAGCTTAACAAGGAGCAAAACTAAGATTGATTGGGATCAAGAGATTATTTATCCAGTTTGTGCCACACAGATGTAGTTTTTGTAAGTGTAGACCACCCTGTGTAGCACTCAAATTTCCACTTTTTAATAGCTTCTTCTACTAAGGAGTAGAGAAAAACAGATCTGTTCTCCCTCTGACCTCCCACTGATGATAGAGTAAAAATCTGTCTATATTTAATCCCTGACCTCCAAAAAATGCAATTTCCTTGCTGTTTCTTTCCGATTCGGTCATTGAGCCCTGAGTCATGGCGACACTACCAAACAGTGGGATTTAAAAAGGACTGGAACTACATAATCAGCTGATTTTTTGTGTTTATTTACCACAAATGGTCCTGGTAAATAGTCATTTGCGTTCCCCTAAAACAGCTACTTCCCTTGTGCTTCAGTGGCGCACTGTAATACCCATAAAAAATGAATGAGACTTGGCAATGTGGGGGAGCAGTAAGCAGTACTTTTAATGGAAAATCTTGGTGGTTAGAAGCATGTTATCTGGCAAGCAGTGCCTGAGATTAACTGCAGTTGTAGTGCTGGTAAATTTTGTCTGTGGTCTGTCTGGCGAACATTGAGGTTTTCTCTGGTGGGGAGTCACAGTGGATGCTTTTATGTTGTATTTTTAATCCATCACAGCTGTACAATTTCCTTTTTTGGCGTCCTTGATAGTTATAATCCAAAAGTTTATACTCTGATTTCCTCTTATACGTATCATGTGAAAAGCCTCTTCCATCTTTGTATTTGTGAAGTCCCGCCAAAGTTTTTTTTAGATTGAACTGTATTCTTATAGGTGTGTGGTCTTCTAGATTGAGAGTAAAAAACTGCATTTTTCAAACTCCCTTCTCTCAAATCAACTCAGAAATCGAATCACAGCTCCCAAAAAAGGTCTTGCCTCTTTCCATTTGAACAATACCCTGAATATCACCTCATCGGGAAACTCTGCCAGCTTAGTCAAACCTAGAAACGTGGCCAAAGGGAAGAGAACCAATTTAATGTGATGTTGTGGTTGCCCGAGGATGCTCCTGCCTTCTGCAGGGAACCCTGGATGTGATAACTCTCCTCACTGGCAGCAGATACCAAACATGAACTCTGGCCCAAATTTCCTCTCAGCAAATAACGCCAACTGGGAAATGACTTTGCTTTTGATGCATTATTGAGCATAACCTGACTGCGAACACTCGCGGCGAAGAACCCTAGTTTTGACAAGTTTTTATCTTTTGTTTTGATATTTTCCTTTTTCATTCTTTCGGGTTAGCTGAGCACAACGGAGCAAGACTTGTAAGCTGATGTGTTTATGATGAACTCAGCACCTGTGGAGTGGGGGAATCATTGTAGCGATTAAACTCACCTTTTGTCAGCCAGTCACTGAGAGGGAGTAGTTTTCTCTTGTTGGTTGTGGGAAATCAGAGAGAAACCTCAGGCGTAGAAAACTAGAAAAATTTTAGCAAAACACATGATTAATGGTTTGAAAAAACAGGATACTTAACCCTGTAAAACCTGAGCAAATTGTTTTGAATTCTTTTTAAAACTTTAGGAGAAGGCAACAAGCAGCTTAGCAAGACATGTACAAACATTTGCAAGAAATTAGTAAAAAAAAAAAAGTTCCAAAAACATTACCTGAAAATAAGCAAAAAATCAATAAATTAAAAAAAGTAAAAAAACAACAACAAACAAACTGTAACATAATTGTAAATATATTTCCTAAATTTTAAAAATAAAAATTATAAATGTAGTTGCACTAATTTTATGCAATTTGTTGGATATTTTTTGCCCATTTTGTCATTGCCTTTTTCCCCCAATGCATTTTAAAACACAAACAAACAAACAAACAGACAAACAAACCCACAAGTTTCAAGGGTTATATAACTTATCTAGCAGGCTATATCATTAATTCTGAAAGACTTGGTTGGCATTAAACTGGTTAGATGGAAATGCCACATGTACTTTTGCAGTTAACTCAAACAGTTTCCTTTCACATGTTTATGATGGCAGCATTATAAACCTGACAGCTCACCGCTGCCCCAATATGCAGTCTGCTGAGGGCCTTCAAGGCCTTCCAGTGAAGTCTCCAACAGATGATGCAGGGTACTTGTAATGATCTGGAACAAGAAGAGCGGGACAGGCAGAGTCTTTGTTATTTCTATCATTACAGCCTCGTCTTGTCTTGTAACCCCGGAGCTCGGGTGTTGAGGGTAACATGATGTTCTTCTGGGTTATAACTGAGGGCTTCTCTGGTTTATGATGGGAAAGGATTGTGGTTTCAGAAACGTTTTTCTTCCATGTTCGTTGAGCAGCAGCCATCAACTAAACGTTCCACAATGTATTGGATTATCAAACATAGGACAAAAAATATGGATTTATTATGCACCCCAAAAAATAAAGGAGCCTGGGGAAAATATTATTCTTTGATTGCAAGTCAAGATCAGAACCTGCTTTTCAGGCAGTTTAGTTAAAATCTGATACCAAAGAACCAAATTCTCCAAAATTATATGTGACTATATTCAGATGTTGCATCACAATATCTAAATGAGAGACAGCTCAGGTTAAGTAATAAAAAAAATCACTAAACATATGAAAATAGTCACTAAATTGACACTCAGCTCAGGTCAAAGTGTGTAGACGAGTATTATTCTGATTCTGATGTAAACATGTTCATATTTCCATGCATTTTTGCCAAAGCATCCCACATAGAAGCATAATCAGATAGAAGTAGCATCTTGATTATTTCTTACCATTCGGGACATATGGCCGCACATCCCAAACTATCCCAACAGGTGTTTTGGTTTTTCAACATTTGGAAGCAATTTGTATGCATTGTCAGTACAAGACAGAGGGGCTGGAACCAATTAAGTCTGAAAAATTGTATTTATATACAGTACATCCAGTAAACTGTTTCACGAAGGAGTTTGGAAACAGCTTGAATTGGAGCAGAAATGCACCTGTGATTATTTAGAGCGAAGGCTAACGACAAAACAAACCAAGCAAAGTTGACAACTTCATCTTGTAGTATCTCCAGAACCAAAGCTGATGTCATGATGAGGCGTATCAGAAAGCAGAACTCCATAAGAAAATCCTGACTGTCTGTTTTTTTTTTATCGTGGAAAGGGCGAGATCGTGGTCTTGCTGTCAGTTTATCTCCCGGATGCGGAAATGAAGTCCAGGTCAGATGTTGAGGATCAAAGAGCCTGTCAGGCTGTCAGCAGGTACTTGGTGAAGATTTTTTATAGACTCTAACAGTTAGGTGCAATCTCCTCTGTTGCAGGATGACTGTTAGCAAAGAGAGAGGCCAGCTTCTAAATCTGGAAAGCTTTACACCCATGCAAGAACTGCTCTGCACACATTAGCCTGCAGACGTACATTTTCAGACAGAGGTCGCGTCGTAAAATTTTGTTCTGGATTTGGTTACCTGAACACTGAATCTGTAAATCAAACTGCTCATCTTGGAGAGCACTCAGGCTATATATTATTAAAGAGAACGAGTTTGTTACTTTGTGTTTGTCTGAAGTTTCCAGGAGTAAAGAATAATGGCTTCAATTCAAATTTCATGATTCGCTGTCTTGTGCAAATGCAGCAGGTTTTAGGGTTGTGAAACTATCATGTCAGAGTTTCCACTCAGGAGCAGTGTCATGTTTGGTTGAACTGATATGGTGGAAACATTAGACACAGATGCGCACTATGAATAGAGTTTAGTCGTCTTTGTCTGCTACTTTTTTTTCTAAAACCTTCATCTTTTCATTTCTTTTTTAAATTGTGTAATACGGTGGTAACAGAACAAGTAAAGACAAGAATAGGAACATATAAACAGGCAAAAGTAATTAGATAAAGTAAGACAGACAAAAAATACAATAAAAATAAAGAAAACTATTGTGAAAACAGAACAAAACAAAACATTATCCATCAGTTTTTAAACTAATAATGATAACTCAGTTGGAAAGTTAGTCCTCAGCTTCTGTGGACTCAAACTGAGTCAATAGATATTTAATTGTCAACAATTTTTATGACTAAGTAATCATTTGAAGTACTCTAAGGAACAATTCAGCTTTTAAAATGTGTGGAATTTCAGCTTCTTTCTCTTCAATATCAGTCGAAACACCAGGCCTTTGTTTGTCTTTTTTGTTTGTTTGAACTGAGAGAACGTGCAATGGGACACAACACCTCCGGCTCTGGAAACTTGCAGTGGGCATTTGCCTAGTACATTTTACTGGCAATAAATTAAACCGAACAACTGAGTCGAGGCCCCTCTAAAGAAAATGATACTGTAGTGGCAGCCCACAAACCAAAACTCTTTTGGTATAGCGTTCTTACGCCTCGTTTCCATATGGCTCTGAGCATGCATGCGAGTCAACAGGAAGTCTTCTTATTCCTTTGAGAACCGCTGTGGTCTCCAATTTGTTTGCATTTTTTTTTTTTTTTTCAATCTGGAATTTGTCTCAAGTACATTTTAACAAAAGAACTTATGTGGCAGACCACAGACTGCACTGTGGCATGATAAAAACAAATGAGCCGATAGATTGATGAACGAAATACAGCTGTATTTATGCCTTTTTTTCTATGTGAAAGGCATGTTTAGCTATCTAACAGTGGTAGCATGCTAGATGTGCAGTGCATGCACATTGGATCGTATTATTTTTAACAGCACATTTCACAGAACTGGCCACACACCTGTTAGCGTTTATTTGTTGCCATGAATTATTGGGTCTGTTTTTGTTTCTGTACTGCTCCACCAAGACTGGACGGTGAAAAACACCCCAAATTAACTTTTCTAACATTTCTGCTGTGGCATTTTTATCCCCATGTAAAGAGATGCATTAAAAATTGGGGAAATACTCTCTATACTATACGGAAATAATAATAAACCTCATATGTAACTCATATTGACATATATACAAACTCTCTGTTTGTTCAGTGCCTCCGCCGCAGACAGTACTCTTAATGTAAGAGAACTTGTTTCTCACTTCTCCCTCAAGCTCTCGCTGTATTTTCTCCTCACCCAAAATGCGGAGGATTGCCCATGGAACAGGATTGTGCGCCGATGTTTTCAGAACAAAAAAGAATGTGTAAGACGATTATGTTTCTGTCGCAATTGATGGGATATTTAAAAAAATAGCACTTTGTGCATTGATTCCTCATCTAGCAAAACATGGCAGTTCTCTCTTGACCAGTCAATATACAGCAGTGTCTCGTGCTCCACCTTTTAGTATCAGAACAGAGTGTTAGGTGACTCATCAAAGGGGTGACAAAAAATACGACAGAAGGTGGTGGTTTTTATTGGTGCCATTCACAACTTTCGACAATAGAAATGCAGAAATAACCATTGTAATGTGTAAAGAACAGACCTAAACTGAGACGGACTGCTTGGTGGAAACAAGACTTTAATGTTCAGTACTTTATATTGCATCCATACTTTGAAATAGCAATGATCTTCTTTATGAACTCCTATAAGGTTGGCAGACACTTGGGTCTATTGGTGCTTAAGTCATAGACATTTTAATACAGTTTGCGTGTAAAAGGATAAACAAGATAAATCCCAGTGCTAACTTATTAAAAGTGACTGCACGGTCGGCATTCAGTACTCTATAGCTCTTCTTTATCATCTGTTTCTTTGCTGTACAACATCAAATAAAGAGAGCGAACTCACAGGCAAGCCTCATTGGCTTCTTTCCATATCTGCCACTTACTTTGAAATTTATACTCAACAGAATGAAGTGCCAAGTGTTAGAGCCAGTAATAACACAATAATAGCTTTACTCCATTTGTTTCACATTTGCTGTAAAAACGTCAAACAGTTGAAGTGAAGCGAAGACCTCATAGCTCTGATCGTTTCCACAGTTTTTGATCAGTTGTGCGCCAACACCCATGGCATTGCTTCAAATTCTGTCATCACGCTAAACACAATGAAAGATTTTCATTAAGTGGTTGACACTATGGAGATGCATCAGTTAACAAGAGTCTCTGTAGAGTAATATGAACACATTGTGAATATGGCAGATAAAATCATGTTTGAAGCTACTAGCCGTGACTGTGAAAACAGTGCTGATGTTTCCGTCATGCGGAGCAGCAGATGGAGCAGAGACATCACAGGGTTTGGAGCTCCAAAAATCGGACCATTGAAAGGCACGTGATAAGAAATTGCACTGTTGGGATTTTGGATGTTTGTGTGTGTTATTCTTGTGTTTGTTTTAAGCTAAAACTCTTTTTGTTCCTCTTTGAATCAAACTTTGTGACTGAATTTCAGAGCCATAGAGGAACATGTGGTGTAAGCGATGTAACTGTTAGTCATTCCTTCAATACATTATTAAAATTTTACAAGGTGAATAAGAGCTGGCAGATCAAAGTGTTTACCCATTCAGAGTGTTGGATATTTGCTTTAAAAAGGATCGTAAAGCACTCACTGCCTCTTTCTCAGTGTGCTCTCTGTAATTACATATTCCTTCCTTTCAATCTAGACTTGATGCTTTCTCTTTGTCCTTCTCTTACTTTCACTTTCTGTCTTCTTCTTGCCTGTCAAATTCAAGCCAAGGTCAACACACGGTCTAAACCCTGCAGATTAGACCAGTACGCGTGCTTTCCTCAGCTTGCCCAGACAACTAGAATTGTACACCACCCCAAGTCAAAATTCGACAGGAAAGTTCATCCTTTCTGTAAACAACTTATTAAATAAACGCCTGTCCGTGTCTAGATGAGTCCTCCTAACAATGCTCGGCCTTTGTTTTGGCCACACCACTTCAAGCACTTGGGAGACAAGAGGAATTTTAAATTTTAATAACAAGCCAATGAGGTTGACCTGGTTTTGGCCTGACAAATGATGCTAACAGCTGCTGAGTGTTCTCAGTTGCTGTAGGACACTGGGGTCAAGGATTGGGGTCATTTCCTCCCCAGGGTGAACCTGGACTGCATTTTGACCCAATTTAGCAACTAATTGAGCAATGCATTTTAAGACAGTTGGGATGAGATAAGATTCCTTTCCTCTCCTGAAGCAGAATTTTGCTTACAGTGGAAATCTGTACTGCTTTCGCAGTAGCTTTGGCTACAGTGGAGTTTTTTCACTCTATTTCTCAGGATATCACTTGGCAGTGAAGCAGACTAAAAGGAACAGTGCACTGTGACACAGAAATGATAGAAGAAACTCAACTTAGTTAGCCGGTAGAAATTCTTCCTTTGTGTATTCCAAGAATTTTTCCCCTCTTCCTGGAAAGACCTACTTTTGTTTACTACAGCCAATGAAAATCATCTTGTAAAGTAGTTCTGGGCAAAATTAAGTCAAAGCTTAGGATATTCCCCTAGCGTTAAAAGTCTGCGGACTTGTACTAGTTGTGCAGATGTGCACACTGTTCCATTTACAATTGAGGATCCACATTGGTCTGATGTTTCATGCATGCATATTTCCCGATCCACACTACATTCCACTTGTCCCAGCTGTCTTTGTTTTCCTTTAAACGTGAATTCTACAAATGTGGGTAATGGTGCATCTCTTTGGACAACCTTACTTCAAAACAAGCATTCAACATTTTATCTTTTTCTTCATCTTGGCAAACTAGTTGAAGGTGAATATGCCACAAAGGGCATGTGTGAATGTGGAAAAAAATTACTTTTTTTGTAACAGGAGCAGTAGTTCCACTTGCTTTGCATCACAAATTTTGGGCAGCAATCTGACGTCCGCATAGGGATCCCTGGCGACCCTCACAAACAGATGACGACACTTGCGTCGCATGAACCAAAGAGTATCCTTGTAGATGCATGGACATGACTGTAGAAACTATGAGTTGGCCTTTTGTTTGTATTAATTGGAAATACAGATGTTGTGAAGTCTAACAGTATAGTCGAATGTCCATATAGTTACTCAAAGAGCTTTTAAGGGTCATAGCACCAGCCAATAAAAGTATCTTGCAGTGGTAGCTGTAGGTGGCAAACTACCCCAACTCAAAGTTGTAGTAAGTAAAGTACATATCATGATGAGCTCATATTGCAACATTGGGCTTAAAGTAAGCACTGTGAGCATTTGTGAGGTCGTGACCTGACGTTGGCCGATAAGGCCTGGCTCACACTTGGCATTCTAGCTCATGTCAAAGGTGCTGGATGGCTTTGAGGTCTGGGCTTTGTGCAGACAAGTCAAGGTTTTCCATGCCAAACTGGGAAAGCCATTCTTAATGGCCCTGGCTTTGTGCACAGCCCAAACCATTAAAAAAAACAACTCCAGACCACAGGTTTATGGACAGGATCATCCTCATGCTACATCCTACCAAGCTTTACCATTTACTCTTACCATTCAAGCAGGTACGATTTTTCTGGGACCTGCCAAACACTCAAGTGCCAACAAACACCTTTAATTTACTTTACAAACATATTTTCCTTCATATGATACATCAAGATACAAGAGGTACAAGGGGACCTTGCAGGTATTGTCAATAGTTTTCACGACAACCACTCCCTCTTCTTTTGCCCCTCTCTTTATGACTAACAGGAACCTTTTTTTAAGCACTACTTACTAAAAGTGGCTGCTCCTTGGGTGCATATGTCTGCTGTATAAACATTTAAAACTTAAAATAAGCCCATTGAGCTTAGGTCATCCAGGTCATTCTCATCTGGGTCATCTAGGTCGGTCAAAACTAAACAGTGACAGTCACCCAGCGCCTTGGAAGCTGCCACACTAGAGTCAATGAATGGATAGGACTGCGAGCGTATTGGCTTAGAGCCCGCTCCTCAAACTGTAGGGAGCAACTCGCACTGCAGAGCCAAAGCAGATGGTATCACTCAGACCCCCCCCCCCCTCCCTCTGTAGGAACAGTTTGGATAAGCTACACGAGTATCTCCTATGTGATGAATACAAACATGCCAAACTTTCGCCTGACTGCGAAGCCGTGGCATTCATCACTGGAAAAGAGGGGAAGAAGATCTTAAGGGATTTCTTTATGGCTTGAAGAGCTGATATGGATGAAGATGAAAAGGTCACAGGGTGATGTTCGGCTGCAGATGTTGATCCTTCAGTTGCACCTTAGCACATTTGCTGGGGTTTTACCATTTCTGTCCTTTTTGTATCCCTCTGTCTCGGTTTCTTTCTTTCTCACTCAAGCAGTCAGCAGTTTTTCCATTCCTTCTCTCCTCCCTTTTTCTCTTCTGGCAGCAGCCATGACAAACCACCGCTATGTCAAAAGGTCTCAGATGTTTTGTTGATTAAGTGGGAAAGAAGCTTTAAAACCCTCCTCTCTTTTGCTTCCTTTAATTGATGATTGATTGCTTATCACATTATCACCTGTTCTCACTTTCTTCTTTTAACACTTGCACCCAATCGCTCATTCATGGCATTCATTTCAATTGAGAAATCACCACTTCATCTTCTTTCCACCTTTTCAAAGATGAAGTAATGCACTTTCTTTCCAAAAGCTCTGTGTTGAAGGTTGGACTTTGTGGCTGCAAGCTGCCAAAAAAAGGCAGTGTTTTTTTTTTTTTAAGTCAGCATCATTCCTCTGACACTTTGGTCAGAGTACAGTTTCTACAGCTGGTTAAACACAGCTTGGGGTAAGCCGAAACAACGCGCCGTTTACATGGAGCCCCATGACATCTGACCCCTGTGGACGACATCCATTTTTACTACCAGCCTGTAGAGGGAAAATTGCTCCCAAACACTCACTTTATATATCAGGATATTCAAATGTTAATGAGAGTTAAAAAAAAACAAAAAACTTAAGGACCTTTAAAGCAATGGCTTAATTTTGTAGAGTCAAGCCCTTCTATGGTGTGTGTTCTATGTTTGTTTGCTGGCTGAGATCACTGAGGTTTTGCCTCTTGATCCTTGAGTCTTTATATCTTTAGAGAGACAGTCTATATATATATATATATATATATATATATATATATATATATATATATATGATATATGTATAATATTTCTTCCAACATCTTTTGTGTTACTGATATGGACCATAGACATGTCTGCCTTCTCTCGAATATAATAGCACTAGATTGCACTCCACTTAAAGTGCCATATAAATGCATATGGAAAACTCAACAGCAATGTCTCTTTTCCAGAAAATCATGACCCAGTAACTCAAGATAATGCACAGACCTTGTTGTGAGCATTTTCATGGAGGAACTATTTTCTTTCTACCAAACTACACCACCATGCCAACTGTATCAATGCTCTGAAGGAAGTGTGCATGGACGAAAGGCTTGTACTTGTGACAGATTTAACATTAACGTGTTGTTAACATTTTGTGGAATAAAATTGAATTTTTGGTCATTTACAATGTGTGGACCTTTAACGAGTGACTAAGGAGGAATCTGGACCCCATGACTGGACCAGTTGGGAATGACTGCTCTAGAAAGACAAGGTTCTGTTTTATTTGGTCCACTTGTGTGATTTATAATATTATGAAGAATATCTGCACCCCCACCACTGTGTAAGCTGGATACTTTCTAGTGTATTTGAGGTTTTCTTGAGAAAGCAAACTCTAAATTTGGCATGAAGACTTTTTGGGAAAGTTGGATATCCCGTAGCTGTTTTTGGCTTTTCCAATCAGACCAGCATGTTTTTAACTGTACTAAAGGGTACTTTAAAGGGTACTTTAAATGCCACTTGCGTGATCTGTACTCTGAAAGCACATTAAGAGCCATAATTTATTCTCATGCCAACGAGAGCTATAGGGATTCGGGTGTTTATCTCTACCCTAAGCAGTGAAGAACACAATTGTCCATTAAGTTTCAACTCTTCTTTTGTTTTTAAAAAGTGAGACCATGCAATTACCAAAACTACATGTAACTCTGTTATTGTGCTGAAAAGTGACCTGAGGGGCTTTAAGTGAAAAATTAAGAAAAAACACGGCACAGATTCCCCTTTACAAAGGTGACACTGTTCTCTCGCCGACGCTGCCAAGTTGCTGCTCCATATAAAGATTGAAGATAAGAATTCTGACAGAGCTGGCGGCAGTGTGTGTGTTTGTGTGTGTGTTTGGGGTGAGACAGACAGGAGTAATACTTGGCTCCACTGACCTAACCAACTAAACTATTCGGCCTTTGGCTCTCTGCAGCCTTGAACCTGCCAGGTTGTCCGGGCACACAGCAAGAAGGACCCTTATCAGTGACCCCGGTCCTGTGCAGTGTTGGCTTATATGGGCACACTCCAAAGCTTTGAATCAGTGGTCCAGACGCACACCAAAACAACTTTAAATCTGCAGGGACAGCTTGAATTCCTGTATTACTGAGCCAGATAGATTCCTGTGCTCACTGTTGACCTGTTATGTTGCCCAGTTTGAGGTTTTTGTAGAAAGTAACAGTTCTCTGTGTGTTAAAGACATGGGAGGAACATAAAAGGCACAACTGGTGGGATAAAAAGGGATTCATATGTCATTTGTAACATGAAATGCCCACTCTATATCAAAGACTTTCTCAACAGCCAGACCACTCATGTTTAGAAGTCAAATATTTTTAAAAAGTTTATCATCATAGACATAAATCACGACACTACAAGCTCATTCTGTCCTGACCTGCATTGACCCTCGTCCTCCTGGATGCTTCACTTCCACTGTTGTCATTAGGAAGTCATTATATGCTCCTTGTCCACGGTCTGTTGGAGTCACACTGAGACCTTTAACCCCTTGTGAAACCCACAGCAGTGTGTGGTAATGTCAGCCGGTCTTTCAGCAGACTTCTGATGTTTTTCCAAGACACAGTCAGAGCCAAGATATTTGTGAAGGCTAATTTAGGGCTATTTTGAGGACACAGAATAAAAAAAGATTGACACTTTAGATCCTTTATTGGACTTCAAAGTTGGACATCTTTGTTCTCAGTGTACTAAAGTGCACATATGTCATATGACTAAATTTCACACTGTCTTTGTTATAGTAACAGGCATGCATACTGAATTTGAATGGCAGCATTTGTACCATGAATAGAAGAATTTCCAAACCAACCTCCCACATGTCAACATAACTTTCCTATTTTATTTTTCACTCTTTAAAATTGGTAAAATCTTATTTAATTCTAGAGCTTAGTGCCTCCTTGCCCATGTTAAGCTGTCTCGGTTCAATATTTGGTGACCATTTAAGGCTCTATGTCTGTTTTAGTTTGCGCTAACCGGGCATTCGTTGAGCTGACAGGGAAATAAATTACTCTGGAGACGCATTGTGTCTAACCTGTGTAATGGCAGCAACAGAGAGTTTGCTGATTTTTCTGATGCTAGCTTTGAATTTATGCTTCATTATTTTTTTTCTGTTTTTTTCTTTTAGTTTCACAAAGATAGACTGACAAACGTTCATTTTAAAACTGTAACTTCTTTTCCCTGCCCACTCAAGCCCAACCCTTCACAACCACTCTCCACCCCATGTGTGAGTAATTAAAATTAATAAAAAATCAAACAATTCCAAAGAAAATGTAACAGCTGTTAATACAAAACAAATCACAAAATAGATTAAAAACAATCAAAGAGAAAAAATAACAATTTTCAAAATATAACAATACATATATATTTTTTAAATAAATTAATTTCAAATTGCACTTTTTTACATTATTGACTAAATTTACATGATATTCTATGTAGGATTTTTATTTTCAAGAATAATTTAATGTTACTACTTGAATATGAAAATTACTTAAAATGCCTATCCCTAGTCTATAAACTCTTTGCATTTGCACAAAACCACAAGTGAGCCTTCTCTCACGAAAGGGAAAGTCGATCAAAGGGCATATTTCCACCTAAATTACTGAATTATATCAACATCTTTCCCCTGCATACATTATCGTCAATTAAATGGACAGTAGTCTTTAAGACCACCAGCTTAGAAGAAGCTGGTCCGCCTCACTGAGAGACAGTCAACCCTACTCCCCAAGATGGATGTTGGATGAAACACAAGAATGCGCTCCGCTTACCGCTCAGCCCCTCTTACCCCGGTCCAGACCTCACTTTACCTGTCACACATAAGGCTCCCGTTGTGTGTGCAATGTGTGCAGTGCACTGTGAAAGAGCCATAGAGAGAGACGTTTTTAAGCTGCATTAAGCAAGATTTCTGTGTAGTAAACACATTGTCGCAACTTCAAATCTGTATATTACCGTTTGCTTTCCCACTGGAAGCAAAAAAATGGTGAAGTTTTAGGAAGAAATACAAAAGATTCTAACCTTGGAAAGAAAGATTCTCAAATGATTTATGGACCTTTAAATCCAACCACTAAACCCCAACTATCAGGACAAAGAAGACAAACCTAACTTAGTGACAAATGATTCCTTAATCCTGCTAAAGTGCAGCAGTAAAGCTCTCATGTTTTGGCCATGACATTACTCAACATTAAGAGCTGCTGTTACCATCTCCATACTAAATCTCCACTGCCATAATCCTGAGAAAAGTTCCATTACATCAGCCACTGTAGTCACAATGGTTACAGACTTTGCAACTGTAACATTTTTGGTGAATCCAATAGAATAGTGCAGGAAGCATGCAGAAAAAAGGGACCAGTGTTGATTTCATCCATTTGCTCCCCCTTATCTAAGTTTAGAGGTATTGGCAGCAAGTTAGAGGTTAAGTCCAGTACTTTTCAACCTTGACTTGATTTTTTCCAGTGTTTTTGTGTCCAAGTGACAAATGGGAACAGCAAGTTGTAAAATTGGTCCAAAACTGAGTGTTGCAGGCGGCAGTAACAAAACAGACTGCAATATAACCACTTGGGGCATGTTCGCACCATCAATTTATCTCCAATAAAAATGGCTGATTTTGCATCACTGCCATTGCTGCGTCTATTGTAGTCACTGAACAAGATCTCGAGCTTCTTAATTTCCGTCACTTGACTCCAACCTGCAGTTGGCTGTCTGATCCTAACCACTTCATCGAATCCACGTTGGAGGTTACAGTCCAATAAAACCAAAAGAACTACATCATTAAAAAGTAAAGTTGAGGTCACCGAACTGGACACAGCTCCTACAAGCCTGTCCATGAAAATCACAAACTGAGTCAGTGACAAAGCCAACAGTTTGTGCAATAATACATCCCATCTCCTCACATCTGGGAGTCTTGCTTGGTGGTTTCAGTACTTGCAGCTGGCATCAATAAGAATGAGACAGTGCACACTACCTCATTTTGCTGTGGTGGGTACAGCGAGTCATTGCCTGAAGCAGAAATTGGCAGACTGGAGCTGAACAAGATTCACTTGTTTTGACAAAAACACGAAGAGGTGTGTCTGTTTGGACCACAATTGCAATGTGTTGTTCCCGCTTAAATTCAAGGCTGCATTTGACAAATTGCGAGTGAAATGAATTCTCAAGGGTAAGGAGAAGGCAGTAATTTTGCAGGAGATTGAGTATCAAGAGAGGGGCTGTCTCTGCAGTCCTAATGCATGCACAGGCTATTATAGTGTTGCATTAATCAAACAAACACAATTATTGCAATAAAAACCTGATTAGAAGCATTGTTTTCAGTCTTGAAACACTTTCTTTTTTGGAGAAATTTCCTGTTTTGAAGATTCTGACCACAAAGATTTGTATTACTCAGTCTGTGACCAAAGCCACTTGACATGAGCTCTCCATCCAGTTTATCATTTCCTCCCTGCAGTATTATTTGTACTGGTTTGGCTACTGTGGAATTTCCCCCAAAACATTTGATGATAAAGATTTGTTTCCCTTTACCCGGTGAGGTGATTGCATTTTCTTTTATTTGTTTTCTTTTTTCATCCTGGGAGCTATTAGCTCGTGCCTGAATAATTCGACACCTGACACATTTCTGAAGTTGCCCGTTTTCTCACTGGGAATCTGACATTTGTACTGGGGTTAACTGGGGACATGGGCAGCGTTTTGGTTGAGTCAGTCTTGGCTCTGAGACTTTGTAGAGCAGCATTACTCTGCCAAGAGTGTAATGTGTCATGGAAAGCTGATTGGTTATGAAATCTCACAGACTGAATTTGGATGTGATCGGTGGTGGTGTTGTTGGTAACGGCAAATAATTGCAGACAGGGATTTTTTTTCTTTCTTCTCCAGACAGTAACGATTGCACATTTCTGTGGTTCGTGTTCTCAGCAGCTACATCAGGACTACTTTGTTTGTATAACCAACAATAAACCCTTTCAAACCAGCTGACCTCACTTTTCTTGAGTTACATTCTGATGCCTTCACAACTAAAACTTTATATCTTTGAGCAAATTGTTTGCTTTCCTTTGAAAACATGGGAAAAAAGGCAAAGAGCAACCTGGCAAGAAATGTTTTACAAGTTGCATGTAATAAGTAGAAAAAAGGCCAATTTACTCAGGTTTTAAGGGGGTTAAGAATGAATATGAGCACATCCACTCAACATTAACTGATAAATTTGGCATTAGGCAATGGAAACAGGTCCTTATTATTAATTTATTTTTAAACACAATTCTGTTATTTCAAAAGTTCCCAAATGTTGTGATCTCATCAAGTTTGAGCAGGAAATTCCCCCAAACTCCCCGATGGCCTGTCCGTTAGAGGCTGATTGGCTCCCTAAATTAGTCCTGCATGTTTTTTTTAAACTGCCCTGATAAGTAAGGTCATACAGTCTGTTAATCGCTTTCGAAAGAGAAAAGAGAGGGAGAGTGAGATTTATCTAAATATGAATTAAAATACCTTTGGAAACATGTCTGGCCGTGTTCCAGCAGTGAGGATGGCGAGATTTGAAACAGCTTATTCAGATTCCTGTAAACCATCTGGTTCATCTCACAAGCAGTTGAAATTGAACTCGTAAAAGCTGTTTTCATTTTATGGGATAATCATCTGTACTGTGTTGTGTTGATGTCCTCTTGCAAGGCTATTAGAGCATGAAGTCATGTTGGCTTTATAGTGGAAAATGTCCTTTGACATTATGAGGGTTGCCTCAGCCAACTGTTTGCATTCACCCGTGTGACAGAAACAAACAGATTTGAAATTGCACTTTTTAATATGCTGTTATGATCTTGTGTAGAATCTGAACTGTTTTGGAAATGTTTGTCAGAGGTCAGTGAAAACCTGAATCAAAGGAACTGACCGTCTCTTTGCATTAAGCAAGCTTCCCGGACATTCTGACTGTTTTTGGATCCAACCAAACCGAGAACAACCCTCTTTTATGCTCCTGCTGTACATTAAAGCTGCACCAGGTAACTTCCCACTCTGGAAACCCCACATGGCAATTCCAGCTATCTGTTTGCATTTCTGAGCATATGAAGGAGTCCGTTGTGACTGTGCTTCCTAAGGACTAAATATGTGTACCTAGGTTGGATTTACATTCTCCGTTGCAGCCCTAATGTTTAATCTAATCTTGCGGATACACTCTAAACCACAAAAAAAAAAATACATAAGTCGTACCCAGACATGCAAATAGTTTGGATTTTGAGATACAAAACCAGTTTTCAGGGTCTTTATTTTGATAAAAAGTAGAAGTATTTAATAAAAGTTCTGTTGATATTTTCAGGACTAGGCCTGTCACAATAACTACCTATTTGGATGATGTATTGTGCCAGAAATATTAATAAAATAAACTATACTATTTTATCATTTTGAGATCATTTTATGTCCCTGATATAATCATAAGATAATTGCATAATAATACCGTCTTTCAAAAAGCAATAGCCTTTTTATTCTTTAGAATACTCAGACATTGGAATATGAATGTGCAATATGTAAATGTGCAATGCAATATATACAAGAAAGTATATAAAATTATAGTACCTTCTAGAGGTAGCTCTTAATTACACCTAATTTCAGACTTAATACAAAATCTGGCCAACAAAAAAAGGGAGTCTCTACTTATTCTGGCATCATTTTGGCTAAAATATTGTTGACTCTCTGATGTAAACACAAGGACAATATCAAAGTCAGCGAAATGATAATAGTCATGTCCACATATTGTTTGATAATTCCACTCCTCCATTGCATTAGAGTGGTAGAGGAAGACATATGTGTCAGAATATAAACAGATAAAGCAGAATGGCTTTAGAAAGAAGTGAGAAAATATTTTTTAATTATATGGATGAACTCACTCCTTTAACAGTAGGATAGACTTTCTCACACAAATCACCCTGAGTGCATCTTAAGTGTTTGTCTCTGAGTGTTGCTCATGTGGTTCAGTTTCTGCAGTTAGGTGCTTGCAACACCATGCAATCTGTTTTTCCCGCTGGGATCAATAAATGGGCCCAAAATGAACCACAAACTGTCTGTTTCCGATCAAACTTGTCTCTGAAGCTGCATCGAATTGAACAAATCTGGTAGCTTGCTGACTTTGAGACATTCTTAATGTGTTATGTTGTCTCTTTCTGTGCACACAGCAGGCATGCAGGCCTCAGAGTCCAATCTGAGCATCACATTCCTAACATACAGCAGAGTCGCATACACAGGTGCGACCTCATTCCTTAACATGACCACTTTATTCCCATGATACACTTTTCTGTCTGGTTCTTTGGATTTTGTTCTTTTTTTTATACCCTTTTCCACACTTGTGGGCTGGCTTGGCTTGGCTTGGTTTGGTTTGGTTTGGCACGTCAGCCAGGCGTGGCAGTGGTTTGTGTCTCCATTACAACAGGGTGAGCCACTTGACGATTTGTCTGTAACTGATGGCAGCTTGTCTTGAGTGATGACATTTAAAAGCAGCAGGATGATTCACGGCTAAAGGTCACCTTTTATTTTTGCCGAAAGTGCTTTTCCATCACACAGCACAGCAGGTAAACATCTAACATCTCTCTGTGGCTGTTTCTGCTTTTCCTGTCCTCCCCGCAGTATCTGTGGACATGTTTTTTTTTTATTATTTTGTTATGTAAAGCTTTTATTATGAAGCATCAAAATAAGGAAATGTTGGGTTTTTCTGGAAACTAAACTAAGCTACAAAAGAGTTGAGGACTGAGTGCTGACACTTTCTTTGCACCTTTTTAATTAATCAATTTTATTGGGATCATTGAAATAAAACACTGATATAGACAATTGGCACAATACCAAATATCAGCCCAAGTAATCGGCCAGGTCAATAATCTGTCAACCTCTAATTCAGTTGGAGGCTACAAAATAACTAATAGCCGAACATCTTTTTTCACCTTTCTGGCCATACTCCGTAGACGCTCCATCTCTGGGGCGGCTCGTGCGGCTTGGCATGATGAAACACAACTTGGGGCGGCCATAAGTGCCAATGGAAAAGACCCATTTGACTCCCAAGAATGACACGTGACTGTATCATTAGTGGACTTTGGGAAGAAAGATTACATAACTGATGAAAACATAGCCTGCTGCTTTGGTTAGCGTTTGTATAAATCCACAGAGTTTAGAAAGATTGTAAAAATCCACATTTTAAGTGAGAATTGGATTTACTAGCATTAGCAGTAACATCTTGCCATCTTTTGGGGATATACAAATAATATTTTTATTGTTTCAGCAAAATGTGGTGTATCTCTAAATTCAAGAAACACATCATTACTGTGTCGCTTTCTTTAGACGCTACACCAACACGGATAAGCTTAATCTCTGCTGTCAGACATGCATACTAGAGAAAAAAAAGTGCCTTTGTTTCTGACATCACTCCAAACAAGACCCATTCATGGCTGAGCTAAGTGCTGTGAGTCTTTGATCACAGTGAGAGCGCTAACACTCAGCTTTGCTCAGCTCCTCTTAATGACTGCGCCGACTTTAGCGCTTTAGCTCGACACCAACAGAGCAGCTTTGTGCTAAATGGGAGGCCTGTAGCCTCACCTGGTCACATACATGCGTGTGTATACGGTCTCAAGTTAAATACACAGGCTGTGTGGTCTCGGCAATTTACCTAGAACTTCCTGCTTTTCACTGCAACACATGGCTGACATCACCTCGACGCTGTCAATCAAACACTGTGAGCCTCCGAATGAAAGGATGTGAAGAGCCTTGTTTTGTCTACCTGAAGGGAGGATTTAAAGTTAGTCTGCAGTTGTAGAACAGAACAGAATAGAAAGGAAATCCCTGTTTGAGTCTGATTATTTGTCCAAATTGGTTATTTATTTAAATGTATTTAAACACAGATCTGTGGGGGACATCTGGTTATCTTCAGTAAGCCTCTCAGATGTTATATTACTGGTGTGGTCCAGAATATCTTACAAATTAGGCATGGTCTTTTATGTTTTAGCCTATTTACTACAAATCAAGTGTGCTTCATGATAATCATTTTCGAAATTAGACATGCCTATGATTCATTTCCTACCATCAAAGCAGCCACTGGATTTAATCAAATGCACATTAAGTTTCTGTTGGTTTTATGTTTTTGTCAAAAGCTAGTTATTGTTGCCTGGTGATGCGCTCATTAGAAGGTCCTTTTGCCTGCTGGGACAATCTGATATCCAGTATTTCAGATTTATTTTCATTTCATTTTTTTTATTGGCAAGGAGGAACCTTTTATGCAAGAAATGGGCCGATTTAAACTGTTATTACAACAGTCTTTCAATTTTGTAGTTTTCTAGGTCTAATTTTCAGTGCTGACTCAAGCCAAGTTTATGGAATGAAAGTGGACTCCTGATGCTTTTCTTTATTTTCTGTTGTATGTACCATTACAATGATGGATGTTCATATTAAGTTTCAAATAATGAGGTAAACACGTCAAAGAAAAAACTTCAGACTGTTCTGAATACTTCTGTTATGCATTCATGACGAGCTGACGTCAGATTGTGAAAGATTTCCTGATATGCTCGTCCTCTCCGCGCATGTTTCCGTGAGTGTTTACAGTGCACACAAAGCTGCATGTAGCTACATGTAATCTTGGTTGCTGATGCTGTTGATTCTTCAGATTTTCAGATCATATTCCTGCTTGAACATGTCTGATCAGATGTTTATTGGCTTTGAACGGAACAAAGTGCTGGTCTATACTGTCATTTCTGGGTAGTACACTGCTACATGTAGCTACATGCTAATGTCAAGGAAATGTGTAAATTATGGTTGTAGATCTTGTTAGTTTGTCCCCAATTTAAGATTTTAATCCTGCATGAGCATGTCAGGGGGTGTTTAAAGGAAAATAGTGTTTTTGGACATTGTTTGAGCATGTAAACATTTTGTAGTTAAAAAAAAAAAAAGAAAGATCATGATGGGTCACCTTAAGTACTTTCGGCAGATTTGCTTTAATACAAGCTCAGTAAATCAAGTTTAAGTATATTTGGGAGCAGATGAGGTTACACAGTGCCTGGGAGAAAGAACAGTATGTTTTTAAGATGTGGTGTCACCACAGCCACAGAAGATTTGCTGTGTAACACCGAGGTTTGCTTCTCCAAATACTTGAATTAAGTTTATGAGAAATGTCCTGGACTGCTGCACTTAAACCAAGTTTAGTGTGTAAATGTTTGTACGTGTGTGTGTGTGTGTGTGTGTGTGTGTGTGTTTGTGTGTGTGCGTGTGTGTGTGTGTGTGTGTGTGTGTGTGTGTGTGTGTGTACATGCACATACATTACGGAGGTATACTCGCTGTAAAGCATGTTCCTTCCTATCTGAGTATCTGTGATGTGGAGTTATGGATGATTGAGGTTTGATTAGATTCCTTTTACTCAGCCTGTCATTAGTTGTGACAGCTCATTGCAAACCGCTGCGGACTGACTGACAGCTGAGTGACTTTGGCCGGCTCCGTTTAGAGCTGTCCAAAATACTGCGTCCATCATCACCACATTATTATGACCACCTTTTTTTTCTTTTCTGTCTTTCTGGTCAAGCCCTAATACTGTATCTTTATATCTCAGCCAAAGCCAAGCAAAAAGCACATTTTTCAGTCTAAAACTAGAGCTGAATTAAACTGTGATATGGTATACACCTTAGCCATTCCTACAGGGCCCATGATTGCTGTAATGTGTCCAAAAAATGGAAAACTCCTGCAGGTTAACAACACTGAAGTTAACATCACCTGTCCCACTGCAAATGCTGTCATGTCAGAAAAGTGCACATTATACACAGCGTGTGTGTACAAGGTATGTGTGTATTTGTGTGTCAGTATGTGAGTTTCTGTGTTGGTTACAGTAAGTTTACATCCTCCAGTGTAAAGATGATATCAATAGTTGTGCATGAAGAGCTTTGCCCTGTCTGAACTGCCCTTATGTTATATTAAATGCAGCATTTTGTTCATTTGTTGTATGCGTTGTGTGCTGTAGGGTTTGGTTCCATCTGTTTTCACTCAAACTGAACTGTGCTTATACAGTTTGGCTCTGTATTTATCCCCAGGATGAAATATTTCAGAATAGCAAACAAAGTATTTGCTGAAACAGCTATGCAAAATGCCAAAATTTAACTCTACAGGAATATTCTCTATGGTAGGTTACTTGTCAGTCATAAAAATAAATGGCCTTTTTAATGCTAAAGGCTAAACATCTTTGTAATGAAGATGATTTAACTGGCTAAGGGTTCATAACAGTCATACATTTCCCATCATAAAATATCTCTTATAACTAGTGTGACCCATGCAGATGTTGTGCTGTCAGTCATTTTATTATTATTTTTAATTATTTTTCTTACAAAAGGTCATAGGGCTGCTCTATTGTGAAAGGGCAACTAACTCGTGCCTTTCAAGTTATGCTTATGTAAGAGCAGTGAACTGCACTTTCTGCTATTCATCTGCACTTTATGCTATTCATTACCATCTGGATATTGCCATAACAGTGTGTCACACGGGACTTTCTCAGTCAGAAAACACAGACTCCCAAAACACACTGACCCATTTAAGAAACAGCCCTGTGGAGACGGCAGTGTTTGGATCGACTGTTGCTCATTTGGAAAGGGAGCAGGCATGCAAACACAAGATACCCTGTAAGCACACACAGTCACACACAGTACAATGAACCTGTTAACTCACATTTGTCTTGTGTGGGAATACTGCAGTTTTTGTGCAGGTAAAGGAAATAAATATTCATCATCAGTATTTGATTTACATTTTTCTTCACTGTGTCTTCTTTAACCTCAAATTTCCTTTCCTATATTGCAGCCATGCTTATTGCCTTATGGTCTGCTGAGACCCTCTTTTGGGTACGAGGTCCTCGTTTTCAGAAGGCCAGTCGGTGTCAGTGTTTTGTGCTGAATCCCCACATTCAATATCTCGATGTTTGTTTGTTTTGGTGTTGTGCATTGTGTAGACGCCCCCCTTAAATGAAATAAATGATAAAGCATAATATGAAGCAACATATATATTTTTTTCCTTCCTTTCCTTTTTTTATAGTTTGCAACGTGTGCTTTGGGAGTACCTACATAGGTACTCCGTGCACTGTGAGATTAAATCTGCTTTAACCGTCTTTCTGCACTAAAATTACAACCTAAACTCATCTCTGTGTATTTTATGAGCCCAACACATCCCCATCTTCCAAAGAAAAAGGAGTTCCCCTCACTTAAAGCCAGTGGTATTCCTTAGTGACTCAAGGACTTAATCACATGGCAGCATCTTGTACTTCCTTCACACACCTTGAAGTTATTAGTGTGAACACAAGCTGGAGGACATGTACTGTATCTCCTGAGTCTCCTCGTCTCCTCTGCTTTCTCTCTGTTCCAGTGCAGGTGGTGCTCACACTCAGCCAAGCCTGATTACACAGAGAAGTCACACCCTGACCCGAATTACTCACAAGTTTCTCACAGCTGACAGCGTCTTGCTCTGGGATGTTTTACATTTTTACCACTCTGCTCTCATTATTCACAGTATCCCTAAGATGATAGCATTCATAAATGATCGCTACAGCCACATTTCTTTAACATGATCAGATGTTAGATTACAAATACGCTGTTTGGATGATGCACGACACAGGAGGAGCACTCATTTACTGAAGCTGGTTCATGCAGAGTGTGTGTTAGTTTCCATGGCAATGTGTCCAGCTGTGAAGTCTCTGACCCAGTGGAGGAACATCTGCAGTGATGTCACTTTTGGGCACAGAGAGAGTGAGGGGACAGGCTGTGCCGCGGGAATATTGGCCGACACACTTTGGCAGGATTTTATCACTGACAACAGAGAAGGTATAGCGTCTGGTGATGAGGCAGCCAACAGGCCAGTCACTCATTTCTGATTCCAGGCTTCTCTGGAATCAGAAATGGGTCAAAGAGTATTTGGAAAATAATTCTCAGTGCTCGTTTGAGCTTGCTTAGATTTCACTGCGTCAGATTAATAAAATGGGCGCCTCATAGAAAGTCCTTTTTCCAAATTCCTCTCAAGAGAAATAAAAACGAAGTGCTTGTACTGTAGCACTGAATATAATTTCAGTTGTTTGTTGCACCTCCAGTTTTTTTGGAATGCGCTTACTTGAAAAAAAGTCACACAAAAAACAACCTCCTTATCTCAGTCACATCCAAATTTTGGCTCTACTTGTGTTAAAGTTGGGCTCATGCAAGACCACATCCATGCTTAACATGCAAAATCAGAAAACGTATCTTTTTCTTTCTATTTTGGCCCTCTGTCTACAATAAGCCAGAGCTTCTCACAGTCAAATGGAACTTACCAAAAACACTCTACTCTGTGGATAAATTTAAAAAATGCCTGTCTCGTATTTTAGAGTGAATGAAGAAAGCTGAACTTTTTGTAAACTCATGTCAGTGCTGAATTCTGCACACATTGTTTTCAGATTTAATTTTGTAGAGCTGCGTTGATTGATTGTGGACAGCAGTGTGTCCACACTGGCAGCGTTGTTGCTGTGACGTTTCTGCAGGGATGCCTGCTGCATTTCCACATTTATAGCTACATATTCGGCTCACCTATGAAGTTGTGCAAGCTCCTTTATTGTCAACAACCCTGTCCTGCAAATGTTTCACAGTCAAATATCTGATGTCAACAGCTGAAGGGACTCTGTTGACAGAAACATTGTCAGTGGACTTTTTGAAACAGAAGCAAACATGTTTGAGGAAAACAGATATATTTGTATTTCCTCATCTCTGTGACAGTTAAAGACATTGAAATTGTAGTATAAAGTATGAATTGTATCTGTTCTCTGGGCTTTTTACAGTAGCCCAGCGAACAGATACAATTCTAAACTTAAGTCCAGCTCAGTTACAGTATTCAGCTACAGTGGAGGTTATACAGCAGAGTGGTGTGGGTTGCATTTCATTGTTATTTTTTAATTGCCACAGTCTGCAGGGGTTTCAATCCAATTAATGCATGTGAGAATGAGTGTGCCTCTCATCCTGTGGGGAGCCTTACTGGCCACACACACACACACACACACACACACACACTGCACTTATGCAACTCTTACTGTTTCCACTCTCCAGCTCACTCTCTGTCTTTCTCCTCCCTGACTCCTTTTGCCTTGTCAGTCCTTCACACACACACACACACACACACACACACACACACACAACCACAGTAAGCCTAATTTACAGGAGCTGCCACTGCGCAGCACGTGTGTATTAGTCTAACCTAATGCCTTCCAGATGCCCGGCCTCTGTACCCCGCTGCCCATATATGCTTTGAAAGAACAGACGATTGTTCCCGGGGTCTTCCCGCTAAGGAGAACCAGGTGTAGATGGGATGGCATGTTTTTGTGTGTGTGTGACAGAGAGAAGAGTGAGAGGAGGAGAGAATATATGCAGTGGTACAGTAGGTGGGCATTTACAAAGTGCTCGCGTGTCTGTCAGGGAGAGGACAAGAGCACATGGCGCGCTGGCATGCTCAGGGACTTTTGTTTGTATTTGTGCATGCATGATGGACAGAAAGAGAAGCAGGCGGGTGTGCATTCAGCCGTGCATAGAGTAATGGGAAGATGACATGGGTGGGGGTTTTAGACAGATGGAAGCCCCTTCTCACCCTCTTGGCAAACTTTATGGGGTGTATCTGACGTGTTGTCAAACTTCAAAATATCTAAAGACAGACACAAAGATGGTTGGAACCTCTTTGAAATGATCCAGAGTGCTCATGACTCCTAGCTGTGGACGCTAACTCGATGGTCAAATCACAATTAATATTTAAAAAACATAAATAAAACATAAATTAAGGATATTAAGGATTATTGTAAATGCTCATAATGTAATAAAAAATGAATTTATTCAACTTTCCTGAATTAGTTTGTTTCAGTCTTGTAGAGGATGCATGATAAGAAGACTGTCTCCCACACTGTGTGAACTGTGGAATGCTTTAATTTCTAGGATAACATGTCAGTCCTTTGACCCGTGGTTGAATTAACCCACTAGGGGGCCCCGGGGCAAAAATGATCTATAGGTCGAGCTCTGCTTCTCTGTGGATTGTGTACCCTGTCACCTTCAAGTACCCATCAAACACAGAGCACACGGCACACTTAACATGGCAGCTTCATTATGTTATGTCTAGCCATAGATACTAACCTCTGCTCCTATTGTCTGGCCCTGAGTGTGCTGTCTAGCTTGTGAGGATTTCATTCAGCACAAATTTACAAAAGAAAAAATACATTAAAAACCTCCTTTTAGGTAGAGTTCAGATTTTTTTAAGTGCGGTTGTATGAGGTACTTATCCTTAGTTAGTGTATTAACTACGTCAGCACTCTATGGATAGGTATTTTTAGCCACCTTAAAAAGAAGCACCCCCCAAAAAAGTATTGGTTTGTGTTTGCTATATATAGAATATTTTTAATACTTTATTATGCTGTCAGAGAGCTTTTCCCAAGGAGAACTGAACTGAACGCAAGACTTCAAAGACAGACTCCATTGACATAACGTAATTTTACCTCTCTGAACACAGGAGTTGCTGGTCTACAGCTAGTTGCCTTGATCAGCTGGTTTGTTTTTGTTATTATTTTACTTTGGTGTTTTGAGTGGTTCATTCGGATCAATCCAAGTCACAAAATAAGTAGAAAAACTAATAGACCTCAATTGAGTGGCCTCAATTCCTCATCAGAGAGGGCAACCTCATGGCCAAATAAAGCAGCAAACATATCCTTAACAAAGTGTACACTTAAACTGATATTGATTTTTTTTTTTCAAACTGGTTAAGATACATTTTGCCCCATACCTTGTGTGCTGCAGTAGATTGTTTGTCTTCAGTAATGGTACTCCTGCCTGTTTCTTTAAACTAGGGGCGTGCCAACCACCATCAACTTTAGGTATTTCTCTGAATATGGATAATTACCTTATACAATCCCACTTCAAAAATCCAAACCACCTTTATCTTGACATTAAAATCAACAGTTTAAAGTGCTTTATCATTTGAATGTTTTATTTTAGTGGTACATGTTCCCAAACAAATTTGCCTGGGTGACTTGATACAAACTCATTAACACATGGAAAACCTGAAACTTTTTGCAGCCCATTGAGGGCCCCTTTTCTAAGTTCTAAGTACAAACCTTACAAAAACATGCATAAGTAGTCCAAAAGAAAAATACTACAGTGTGGGTAAAAAAGTGATCATCATAGCTCATTATTCAGAAATTAAAGGATTTTTCGCTTCACTTGAGAAGCAGGCTAAAGAAACTGAGGAGCCCTGGCTGCAGGTGCTCCCAGACGAACAGGATTTGTCATACATCATTAATACAGTAATTGCAGTGATTGGGATAAAAGAGGCTTTTGGCGCTAATAGACAGCAAATGCATGACATGCCAAATTCTGCACCAGTGAAGTTCAGTTTACCCCTTGACTCCATGTTGTTTCCATAAGGCCATATGGCAGCAATCAGTTTGTTTGATGACTTTTTTAGCTCAGTTTATTTTGTTTGGTAAAGGTGTCAGTAGGCCAATAATGCACTCTGATACACTTGGCTGCATGAATTTTTTTATTTTCTTTTCCCTTCCACTGACATGGTTTCCTTGTTTGTTTTCTGCAGACCGCGGTTCTCAGGGAGCCTTGGACCTGACTGAGTTGATCGGCGTCCCCCTTCCTCCCTCTGTATCCTTTGTTACGGGTTTCGAGGGTTATCCCGCCTACAGCTTCGGCCCGGACGCCAATGTGGGGCGCCTCACAAAATCATTCATCCCCGACCCATTCTACTATGACTTTGCCATCACGGTCACAGCTAAACCTACCACCCGGCGTGGTGGTGTGCTGTTCGCCATCACAGATGCTTACCAAAAGGTAGGCTGCTTTAATCCTTTTAACTCCACTCCTCTGTCATTTCTGTAGCACTACCTTTTCTGCTATGCAGATCGAAAGAATGTAAATAACAATTTTCTTAATGTTTTGATTTTTTTTTGTAAGATTGTGCATTTAGGTATAGCGTTGTCAGAGGTGGAAGATGGTTCCCAAAGAGTCATACTGTACTACACCGACCCGGGAACAAGAAAGACCCAGGAAGCAGCTTCCTTTAAAATGGGAGACCTGACAGGCAGATGGGCGAGATTTACCCTGACTGTACAGGGGGCAGAGGTGAGTTTGCTATGTTAAGTTCACTTTGTTGGGCTAAAGATGCCACGTGTGGCAGGTCGATATCAACAAATCATGATTGGGTTAATTATTTTAAAGGCAAGATTGGATGGATCTTCCCATATCTCCTCTAAAACTGGTAGAAAATAAGGATCATGCCTGTTTTTGGCTGGGTGCAAAATGCCGACAATTATTGTAAATGGATGGTAAATGAACTCATTTAAAGTTTTCAGTTTTTCAGAGTTGAAAAATCACCTTGCAAGAAACAACCAAATTTGTGTCAACTTCGCTGGGCTACTTTGGTAAACTCTTGTATCAGTCAAAAAGGTGCAAACAATAATTATTTAGGGGACAACTAGTAATGCACCATTGACTGTTAACAGCAGCAGGAGAGTGTGTGATGGATTGATCTAAAATGAGCTACAGTGCCTGTGTTTACTGTACTGAAGAACCATGTCAGTTGTGTTGCTCATTTATTTGTTTTTAATCATTTTTGGACAACAGTGGAGCTGTGCAACACAAATAATATATGCTAATCAGGCTTTGGCTATACATACATTAATAGTAATTAGGTTAAATTATCTATTGGTGTAAGTTTTTTCATCATATGTTGACAATGACAAAAAAACAGAATATCACCAGGCATGTTCTCAACAATATTCTGATGCATGTTTTTGTTCCCTGCATGTCAGAAGTTGCCAAAGCCAGAACTTTTCCAGCATTACACACAGGGCTTCAACAAAAGCTACATGTGGCTCCTGTTTCTTTGACAGATGCTTATTTGATAAGTGAGGATGTTGTCAGATAATAAAACCAAATTCAGATAATGTTTCATTGTATATGCGATTGTGAGGAATAGTAGAGGAATAAAAATTGTGAAGTCTCTTCCACAGATGTGCTGTAGGTTCTCTGTTGCTGGAAATAACTCAGTGTGCGTGTGTCCTTTTGACTCAGGTGCGTCTCTACATGGACTGTGAGGAATACCACCGAGTCGCCTTCTCCAGGAGCCCTCAGCCTCTGACCTTCGAGGCCAGCTCGGGGATCTTTGTAGGGAACGCCGGGGGTACGGGCCTGGCGAGGTTTGTGGTGAGTCTGGATTTATTGTTGTGTGCACACATTACTCCTCAACATCTGTGCAAATCATCATCTCTCACAACATGATCACTTCAACATTTTCCTGCTCTCCATCTCCCCTATCAGCCCTGCACAAGAGCTGCTTTTCTGTGTTGTTAATTCCTCATTCCTAATGTCAGCTGGGTTTGGATCAATGGGTTGAGAATAGATGTCGAATCCATCGCTAGTCCCAGTGACAAACGTGGCATTTGGGCGACTGCCTATTTTACATTTGAGACATGAAGACAATAGTCTTTGTTGGCAGCTTTATGACCACCACAGCAGACAAGGACTGAATGAGCGCATGTGTTTATGAGCTCTGCTTTATCCTGCGAGAGCTCATAAATGACAAGCTGTATGTGATTTACATTTTTGGATCTCTCATCTGAGTCTCTTGTCTTGGATGACTTACGCTGGATGCAACTGTGAGCGCCAGTTCTTTCATTTAGAAGAGTAGAATCAAATAATACAGTAGTAAGGATGCAAGGTTGAAGTTTCCAATCCCGTGCAATTATTAAAAATATCCCTGTGTGGTCATATTGAGGGTGTGTGACAGAGAAGTGCTGAGGAACCAGATCACACATGGGATGCTGCATTCAGCTTTCAGTACTCTCGTAAATGAAAACAAACCAGTAAATGCTTCAGCACTTTTCTCCCAATCATCTATGATTTGCTGTATTTCCCCCAATGTAACAGGAGGGATGATGAGGAGAAAATAGTTCAGAGTAAAGGGAATACCTTTCGCTTATGTTCTATATGTATGGAATAAGCAAGTAAAGTTGATATAGTGTATATAGGAGCCATAAAAATGTCTGAGTTTTCAATATTATCAAGATGTTAAATCTGAAACTTGTCCAAAACATTGTAAGAATCTAAAATTTTAATAAGAGAAGAGCTAGGTTTATATTATACGACATGCCAGCTACTCTTTTTTCTGAATAAATCAAGTCATGGCCGATGGCTAAACTCGAAAAATCCTTGGCCTGTGGCCTATAAAACAAAAAGCTGCCTCTCTTATGCTGCATTTCAACCTTTGTCCTCCTCTTCTCCTTCTCTCCATTCTCACTTATGTAAATTCATTTGATGGACAGACTACAAGATGTTTCATTTCCAAGACAGTGGAAACAAGTTCTTATTGCTTTTTTCCTCTCATTAAGGTTTTATTAGAGAAATCTGAGGAGAGTTTCAAAGAAATTCAACAAGCCAGGGAGGTGAGGAAAGTGTTTATTCAGGAATTTTTGGCCTCGGAGGGGAGTCCCATTCTGTTGCTGGAACAATTTATCAAATCAAAGTCTGTACCTGCTGTGGTTTAAATCCAACTCTGACGTGGGTATTTACATCATGAAGAGCTTGGGTTTCACTTTAGACAGAAATCACTTCATTATACCATCATTTTAAATTTTTGAAAAAAAATATTCTGCTACCTTATGTCTTAACCTTAAAGAGCAAAAGTGACCACTGCATGTTAACAGAAATGTTTTCATTTTCTCAAGATTTTGATGTCGTGGGCCATTTGTTTTGACTGCCCCCAGAGGATGACTTTTATTGACTTAATATTAGCTTGGTGGGGTAGCAGTGACACTGGACCATTTTAAAAGACAACAGGAAGTTTTTTTCCCCACAGTATTATAATTCACTTTAGTGTAATTTTAATAAACATAGAATTACTATTATTTAATCCCACAAGTCTTAGCCATTGGCATTCTGTCAGTGCTCCATGGGAACAAAATGATTTTTCCCTGATCCTTGCTAAAATACCAATTTATCTAAAATAAAACCTCTATAAGGAAAAATCCAGTTGGTTAAAGGAATAGTATGGCAGTTTTAATTTGAAAAAAAGCCAAGTTAGCTGTTTACCCTTGTTTTCAGTCTTAATGCTAAGCTAATATCACCTGCTTTCTTTAGTTCCATATTTTCAGAAGCTTGGTAGGAATTTTGTGAGTGGTGAGTAATTGTTATTTAGTGGTTAAAGTATTCCTGCAAAAGCTACTTTTACTGATCTTGGTTTCCAAACATCAGAAAATAAAAGATAAAGTGAGAAATATATAGATTCTAAGGCTTAGACACCCACCAGCCCCCAGAAAGAAGTATTTTGAGTAGACATGATGCAAATGATGTTAAAAGTGACACCATGAATCAAGGGATACCCTTCATACCCACATACAACGGCAGAAAATCCCAAGTGTACTTTTCTGTCACAGAAAACCCTATGTAGCCGACATTGCTTAAGTGTTAACCCTCCAGTATGGCCATCATAAGCTGTGAGAAATCACCTGAGGCCCTCCATAGCTTTTCCTTTCCTATCTCTCACCAATAAGCTCCATCTATTCCTCTACTCCCTCTTCACACAGTCCTCCTCTCTCAGACAAAGAGGACCCGTAGTGACTGTCGGTTTCCAGCTGTTCAGTGTTTGAACTGGCAGCTCTGTTAGAGATCTTCCATCTCCTCTCAGGGAGAGCAATAACAGCCATGCAGCAGCAGCAGTAGCTCTCTGCAGTTCTACCCTCAAACACAGCTTCACATGACCACACATGCAAACAAATATACCAAAATATCTTCTCTCACTCTGAATTGTTCACTCATACTTTTGCTTTCTGTGGTGTCACTGAAAACACACCTCATGCTGGCTGTTGGAAAATGTTTGTGTGCGGCTTGCACCATGTGTACTGTGTGTGAATATACTGTAGAAATAGAAAAAGAGAGTGTGTGCAAGCCATTTTTGAGTTTTCCGATTCTCCATGAGCAACTGAATGTGCTTTACGACCCTTAACATTGAGGAAATACACTGTCGGGGAGGCTTTAGGTCAACTTGTGTGCATGTGTGTTGTGTTTTTCTTGGCACAGATTTATGCATGCAGCCATTGAGTTATATAAACACTGAATGAGGACAAGATACTGCAACTTGCTGTCCTGTACTGCCAAAAAAGTAACATTATCCTGTTACAGGTGTAGAATTTGGTCTCATTTATAGCTTTTCGGGCTGACATACTTTAACTGTTTTGTGGAGTTGGGAATAAAAGATCAGCTCAAGCATGTATGTTGTGGAGCAGGTTTGTTAAATGTTCATATTGGATTGAACAGGAAATATATACTGAGGTCACTGAATTCTGAATACCAATAATAAAAAAACACTTAGGTAGTAAAATAATTGCTATTTAATCGTATTGCCTTACAGTCCACAAGTCCTAGTACACTTTGTTTTGATCAAATTATCTCGTGACATAAAAAAAAACCACACACACACACACACACTTTGCCAGCAGCAGCAGCTGAGGTGACCGACTCCGTTGCTTTGGCAACAACACTTTCCTCAATGTGGTGCTTGCCAGCAACTGCAGACACAGAACAGCACCTTAGAAGTACTTAGAAGTACCTTTTTCTTAGCCATCTCTGACATGAAAAAACTCAAGAGTACCAGTCAGCAGACACTAACCAGACTACAGAATATATACAGACAATCTTTATATCCAATACTACCACCACGTTGAGCTCAGATATGTTGGGGCATGTCAGTTCTCACTCAAAGGTCATGAAATTCAGACCAGTCTGACCAAATCTTAGAGCAATGAGTGTGGCTCCAGATTCCCAAGGCTAGGACAAGGTGTCTGGTTAAGTCTGGTCTGCACTTACCGAAAGACTCAATGGCTGCCACATTATCAAATAACACCACAATGGTTAGTTTGTTTTTTATTGAGATGTCTGCAGAAACATAAGGAAGAAACATAACGATATGAGAATTACAAACCTGCAATTTTTGATGTAGATATAGATAGATATTTTATAGTTTTATAGTTCTTAAACAAATGCTTTGTAGATAAAAATGCTCTATTGTATCTGTCAGCATCACTTAGAGCTTACCCAAAAAGTTCTGTCAGGCCAAGCCCACCTGCTGTAAGGACAAGGTGTTGGGCCAACATATTCTCAAAGGGAGATATTTTTACTGGACATTCTGACCGGAGAGCTTTAAATATGACAAACTTCATTTGATTTTTTCTGATCAAAGACAGACAACAAGACACACTGAGCACTGCAGAACTGATTATAAAGGCAAAGAAAGGCAAAGCAGCTGTGTTTGTTTGAGAAAGACTGCGATAGAGAGAGGGGGAGAGAAGGTGGAAGATGGACTGTTGCACAATGTGTAAGTTTTTAATAACTTACTAAGAATGCTGCTTTGGCACTTACTGACCCACCTGCCTGAAACCTGCAATATTTTTTTTACCAAATTAACCCAAACTGCTTGACCATAACACAGCTAAAAATAGCACACCCTGACAAAACACCTGAGTGGACATCATCGTATTTTTTCTCACTCCATCTCTTGTGACTCTCCAATATCGCAGCTCCAGTTATATTGCACATTTGTAAAATCCCACAGCTTCCTTTGGGTCAACCGTGTCCCAGCATTCATTCAAAAAACCTTACAGGAAACATGGCTGTCCCTCTTTTGCCGGATGGACCAATTGTGGTGTCTTCAGAAAGGGAGATGCTGAAGTAAGACTTCTGACAGCTCAGAATTATTATACGGCCCAAACGTCTGTGTGGCAATAATAAATCTGATCTTTAACATCTACTTTGGTGATTCAGCACCCAATCTACAAAAGTTTAATCATGAGTGAGCCCAGTGTTTCATTTCAGTTCATAAATATTAACCATGTTCATCACATCTGACAACTCAAATCTGGTGATTAGTAGAAGATAATGTCATAGATGGTATGACTGTTGAAGCCATTTGCCACGTAATTCAAACTACTACCAGTGTGACCTCAAATGGAGGATCAGTCCCTATATGTAATTACAGATCCCATCTTCATTATCTGCGTACATGTTAATCTGTTTTGTATCAAGAGATTTTAAAGTGCATGTTTTGATGCGATCATCTGTGTTATAGACTTTGTTGTGTGCAAGCTTAAATCATGCAACTGTAAATGTGTCACTCAAACAGCCTGACACTGACAAACCCTCCCACTTCCTTCAAGTGTTCACATTTCTATAATTGAAAAGTTTACACACTGACCATCTGAAATCATCCGCAGGAACTCACACGCTAAAATGATTAAAAGAATCGGAAATGGTTGCGTGGCCCGTTCTTTGTTTATTTCAGATGTGTTGTTTACTGCACAAACAGATGTGTCTGATTTGGTTGCTCTCCCCAACTCATATCCACCCATCCTTTTTCTTCTCTGTGTTATTCCCCCTCATGTCTATTTCTCACTCCGTCGCCACCATTAAATTTCACAGGCTGAGCTTCATTCCATCAAAAACAGGTGTTTGTTCTCTGGCCTGAAGTGAATATCAACAAACTTGGCTGAGATCGCCTTTAGCAAGTCTTTACCAATGTAATAAGAGGACGGACCCACTGACTCTCACATCTGAAGGACCAACTGCATGTGTGCACACACTCGTGCATGCATTAAATAATTGGAATAGCCAATAGATAAACTGGGGCCCTTTTTTCATGGTAAACAACAGTTGCATACATTAGATTTGTCCCTGCTTGCTTCTCTCATGAGCAGATGTAGGGGTTTAAAACTCTTGTTGCGTGATAACTTTACAGAATAGTGGAACTTCACAGAACTGTTACACTTTTGCAAGGTTACTGCACTTTTATTTGTATATTCAACTTGGATAACACTGGGTATATTTACAATTGTGTAATGACAACTTGATGCCCAAATGTTAGGGGTAACATGTTGCTGTAAACGTAAACACAAACAAAGTAACAAAGTAATGTAATGGATCAAGTCAATCAAGTAATCACATTACAGTTACCTTCCAGAAAGCTATGTTAATTTGTGTTGCATAATTTCTTAAACGTCTATATTAATGTCTATATTTTTTAATTCAGTCATCATCTAATGGTGTAAGGAAGGCTAGTCTCGCAGTTTTTTATTTAGGTCTACTGATATATTATTTTAAGGCAATTCATTTTTGTACGAGGCGTTGCTGGGAAGGCCGGCCTACTTTATGTTGTTTTCTTTATTGATTTGGTTTTATTTTGAGTCAGTTCTAACCTGTTGCCAGTCCTGTATTGATTCTTCTTATCGTGGTTTTGCACTTAGAAGCAGGCATATGAAAAGTTTAGCCTTATATTGTTAACTGACAATTATTTGACAATGCATCTCAGGAGATGCTGCAGATTAATAAAAAAGTAATGTAACAAGTAGTGTAACAAATTACTCTCTACAGGGAGTAATTAAGTGAATGAATGACCCCAACAGTGCTGATGCCAAAGTGTTATTTAATCATCATTTTGTATGAATATCATAACAGACAGGGATGGTACCAGGGATGGTTTTAGTGATGGTTTCAGGGATGGTTCTAGGGATGGATCTAGAAACATCTGTGTGCGATTAAAATATTAACCAACATGAACCTCTTGTACCAAGGTCCAACATCTTCACTTACAGCTTCTGTTTAAACAAGCATCCACTCATTAATGTTAACCAGTTTAACCTTTCAACACAGACATCAGTGTTTCAAAGCTGGCAAACCATTATTGCGTTGAAATGTCAGTGTCAACACTACTATAGGTCCCTTGTTGAGCCACCTGCATGATGTCCAGCAGCTGTTACTAGGCTTAAAGATGGTTCAACATTTCTCAACAGGGTTTTTTTTTTTTTTTGGACACTTTGTATACTGTGCTACTGTAAAAAGCCGAAGATTAGTATCCAAATGAAAGAAGATAAAATGATGAAATAAAATGAAAATTGATCTAACATACACATGGAGACATATCTAAAGCCTGCTGCTGATTTGAGTTGTAAAACACAAGTTGTGGAGCATTTATATTTGTAATCTTAATTATTGGTACTAAAATAATCTCACATGCCAATGTCCACTAAAATGATGTAATTGTACTTTGAATGTGAATTTGCACACATATCTATGTGGTAAATGGTGCTATGAGATTGATGTGAAAATTATCTTTGGCGTGCAGACAGTTTGGATGAGCGTGAGACACCTGTTTCACTTCCAGATGTGTGTGAGTGTCAGTTTGAGTGTGTGAGCGTGTGTTACTGTGTGCAGTTGTGTACGTGCTGGATATGACAGAGAGAGAGAGAGAGAGAGAGACTGAAAAAGTGTTACGCTGAGAGACAGAGGCGGCATGCTGCTGTGTGGGAAATGTGCGCTAAGCTTTAATAAAATGTAATGACACAGACTGAATGAAATTACCACGCAACATAACACAGACTCTCCTCTTCTTCCACTCCTTGTTATCGCCTCTCCAGGGCTCCATCCAGCAGCTGGTGCTGAAGTCTGATCCCACGGCCCCAGATGACCAATGTGAGGAGGACGATCCATATGTGAGTGTGTGCACAACAACACACAGACACACACCCAAACAGTCTGAAAGAAGTGGTTTTACCTTCAAAACACGTGGCCTCAGCAGCTTAAACGTGGAACTAGTACTCCCTCTACTGGTAGAAAAAGTGCACTACAGTACCACAGATGGACAAAAGTATGTGGACAGTCATATTTATGTACGTTTGTGTATTTGGTATTCCCCTTTCTAATTAACAACAAACACCAAATGAACACATGAACAAACAACGATATGACCAGGAAAAAGTCCTAAAAAATAATGAATGATAATAGTGTAACATAATTTTAAATATGTAATTATGATACTTGGCTATAAATATGATTTTTCCCTCGCTTTTTTTCTTTTTTCTATTGACATTTTCCCCTAGCTTTTCAAAGATAATTTGCATATTTATTCCAATTTGTTAAACATTTTTTACCATGTTGCTCATTGTCTTTCCCCCCATGTTTTTGAAAGAAATCACACCTCTTAAATCATAACCTCACATTTTCTCTGGGTTCAGGGGTGTAAATACATGTAAAAGGCAAGTTGAGGTTGCTCCAGGTTTCAAAAAGTTAAACAGATTTCATGCATTTTGTCCTAGATAGGGTATCGTATTAACTAAGACACAGTGTTGTCCTTGTAATGTCTTATTATAGTTTTATTCATGGATTGGCTGATATTTTGATACAAGGATAAACAATTTAAATGTGCCTGCAGCACTTATCAGCAATATCAATATTTGGATGTCCTGAAAATAAATCTTATTTGTTCTACATGTCTTTTGGTTTCCACTTTCTCTTTGTCTCTAACATTGTTTAGAGCATTATTCACATCTGATATCCAGTGTTTTGAAAGCTAAAGTTGATTGAAAGTGTGGGAACCAGTTAAATTAAATGAGGGTAGCTGCATTTTTGGCTGGTTTGCTCATTCGGCAGCTTGAACTCAGATCACATTTGTCCGTTTAATCATTTCTGTCCTCCTCTGTGTTTATCTTCTGTCTCCTTTTCTCCTGCTCTCATTCTCTCTCCAGGCCTCTGGATACGGAAGCGGTGACGATGCCTATGAAGATATGGAGGGAAGAGATGAAGTGAAGAAGATTGTGGAGGAGAGAGAGTACACCATGGTGTGTACACACTCGCGCACACTCTCACACACACACATACAACAGTATCCCTCCTTTCTTCCCGTTTAGCTGGGTTGGACTTAGACCAAGGAAAACAGCTCTCCTCACTGGCCTGGTCGAGACTGGAACATGGTGATATGTGATGCTCTTTGCCAGCTCGGTGCTCTCTGAAAACGAAAAGAAGAATACAACAGGGCAACAAAGCAGAGGCAGGGGTTGGAGAGAGTACTGATTATTTTACTTAAAGAAATAATTACACATTTTGGGATACTTGTTGAAGTGTTAAAATATGCCTCACTGCAATCTTGTTGTTCACCAGAAGATTGGCATACAGCTGCAGTCACTGGTGCAGCTAAAATAATCTTATTGGGAATAGGAGGTGTAGAATATTCTGGGCTGGCGCCTATGGAGCAGCAGAACATAAGATGCATTATAAATGAAACTTAACTGTTCATTCTGATGCGTCTAAAATTTTGTATTCACTCACAGCAGCTATTCTTCTCATCCACTGACCTGATCTGATCAGCTCTGATTGGATCAACATATCAATTATCCACCCCATGAATCACAAACTGCTGCTGAGGAAAAAGAGAACTCATGGACAACTCTACTTGCGCTGTGTTCATGGACCCACAAAAACCTCCAAATTTAGAGAGGGGACACAGATTGATACAAAGGGACCCACAAGCATCTAAAAAAATAGGCAAAGTTTGCTTTTTCAAATACCAACTATACAGTCATCCACAAAAAGATAATTCGATGTTATGCTTACTGGATGCTATCAAAATGCTGGCAAATCATGTGTAATTTATCTACCAGTATCATCACGTAACATAACATTAGCCTACCTTTGTTTCTAATAATGAAATAAACTATAATATGCTACATTTTGTGTTTTTGAACTTGTTTTTGGATCTTCTCTTTTTTGAATCATAGTGTTTCGTATTTAGCAGTTCTTTTTGACACTTAAAGTAAAGAGCTAACCGATGGCACTCTGGCATTTAAAAATGTCAGACTTGCTGTTGATGAACATTCTTGTTTCGTATAGTCTGCTGGCTCCAGGTTTGATTTACTGTACAAACATGAACAACAATGCAATTTCCCATCTTACTCTCTGCAAGAAAGCCTTTATTTGACTGTCTTGGTGAAATTCAGACGCAAGAAAATGGCCAACAAGTCATCCTGTAAAAAAGCAGCCTTAAAAAGATAATTTTCCTGACTGTGTCCTGACAACAGAACTGAGCCATCTTTCATTCTTGTTTTTTTTCCAAATACAATCCCCATTCAAAAAATAATAATCTACCAAAGGCTTTATTTTAGACTGAAAGCACAGTGTGCTCAAAAATGACTTATTTGCACATACAACAGTGCTTTTTTTGTGACTTTCCATCCCTGTTGAGAATTAATAAGAGCTTTAATTGCTGAATTTTGGTAAAAGCAGTGTGTCATTTTCTGCCCTACTTTACAGCTCCAAATTTGACTTTAAAGCTTTTCTGTTTCAGGAAACTTTATGATCATACATTAAATATCTGAGTCTTGTAGGTCAATGGAGTTGCTGGAGATTTCGGTGCTTGCTTAAGGGCACGAAGACGCACTATCAGGAGATTTATTTACCAAGACTTTCTTTCTCAACTGCTGCCCACTGTGGCTTATAAGAAATAGTTTTACTCTTATTTTGTTTAGGTAAGCACAATGATATCTTTCAAATCATTGGTGTTAAGAGATAAAAGCTTTAAAATGAAATATCGGCTTCTGTCCAAAATGAGCAATTCTGCCAATATGACAGGCTGATAACATGATACTTCAAAAAGTTTTTTGAGATAGCTTAATTTTCCTTGGTTTTGACTGTTTCCATGATTTACTCAGAAAGAGCATCATTGAAACCTGTTAAAGTGGGATGAATTTTACAGTTTTGTTTGAAAAAGTTACATAAAAACAAAAATATTGAAAGTTTTACATGCATTGTAAAGCTATTTTCTTATTTTGTCTAATGAAGGTGTACATTTTGAAAAGCATTGGATTTGTATCATAGTGCATATAAAAATGCACGATGCATCCCTACTTACCCCCACTATGCTGAAAGTGAAGCTAAAATATCCTGGAGATGGCCATTGCCATCTTGCGCTGTCATCTGGAGCTGGAGTCTGTGCAGCAGTTGCCACCAAAATACCCATCTAACCAATTCATAGCAGCGCCACTGAATATCAGTGCATGGATTGGCTGTCACAGCTGTCAGTCATGATGGATTTTAGTATTAAAAAACTCCTTAAAACCAAACTTTTCAGAAAAAAATTATCACTTGAACGAACATCAGGGTGATGAGAACCTTCTGAAAAAAAATATATTTGGCATGTACTTTGAGCTTTTGTTTTGGCCCATGTCACATTCATCAATTTTGAGAGGGCGGGCATTATGACCAATACTGCATCCAGCCACCAGGGAGCAATCAAGATGTTTAAGCTTCACTTTGAAGGGAACTGTCAGCTTGTCCATCTTTAAATACTCTGCGGTTTGTCTGTTTGCATATTAATGTATAGATTTCATTACTGGAGAGACTTTACATTTTTGGAATTTGGTGAAAAATTATGTGCATATATCGGCATTGGCAGTCAGACAAAATAAGTTGGAAAATATTGACAAATAATGGCAAAAATCCATCCAATCTAATTTTATTGATGGTTATTAAAGTACATCATAGCTATGTCACAAGATTTTGAAGTATGGAAGCTCGAGGTGTCATCCAGATGTGTGTCAGCTCTTATCCAGTCAGCTCAGAGCTATTTGAGAAATTTCCTCCTCAGCCACATCAGGACAGATTCAGTAAATCCAATGCTTTTCAGGGAAATATTTATTGTTTTTTATTGCCTCTCATTTCCATGGATCATTCCTGAACAGGTAGGCGGGCTCTTCTTGGGCATTAGGATCAAGATGTTTTATCACCACGGCGGATCTTGTACAAATAATGCCAAAATAAGGTTGAAGTAATGCTGAGCTGTGAGCCAGCTTGGTGCAATGTGAGGAATGTTGCTTTCAGTCTGACACTGTAGTTGGATCTGGTCTGAGAGCAAACATTTCCTACCATCTGTGGCGGACACTCACTTTGCTCTTTTTTCTGTGCAACAAAAGTCAAAGTCAAACTAATATCTACAAATGCTAGACCATTTAATCTTTTAATCTGACATGAAAGCAGGCTGAATTGATTAAACCCAAGCCTTTGCAAAACATTTATGCAAATTATTTCCACTCTGATTATGCATTCAAGAACTCTCCTGTTCTTATTTACGTCTGATAAAAGTCTATAAATTTTCTTATAAAGTATATTAAAGAAATTCATCCCTTAATTTGTAAGTTTTTGTAAATCTTGTTTTTTCATCTTATGTCATTTTTCAGCCCTTCCCAGAGCTGGATCCAACTTACAGCACGCCAGTCCAAGCTCCGCCCACTGAGATGACACTAAGGGATGTCGATGATGAAGACATAGAGGACATATCTGGACAGGAGGAGGAGATGACTACAGTAAAAAGTGGGGGGAAAAAACATAAATCATATATATTAAGATTAGATTATTAGATTTAAGGAAATGTGTCTTTGGTGGCAGCAAACGGCAGTGTCTTGCACGTATAAACTCATCTAATCCAGTGTCACACACATGCACTTAAAGTGTTTATTTTATATGTGTGTAACGACATAGAGTTAAAGCTGTAATACATGACCATGGCAGCAGCTCCTGTGTATTTCCCACATTAGCCAGCAGATGGTGCTGTAAAGGACAAAAAGCAGCTGTTTCTCTCTCCACTGACCTGCCCTAAATTAAGGGTTTATATCCTAACAGGTTATGTAGGTTATCATTCTGTTTAGTTCCACCTTTTTAAATCATGCTAATTAAGTGTTATTCTTTTATCGACAGCAATTTTTATTCAATGTCCTCACTTTCTTTTCTTTTTTTTTAACAGTAAAGTCATTTCTGCCAAGCACTCCAGCCTCTGTACTCGACACTGTAAGTTATGACTTTTCTTCATAATTTAGATAACAGTGTTCATGTCAGGCATAGCATATGTTTAAGACTTTAAAGAGGACCTGTCATGCTTATTTTCAGATTTATACTTGTATTTTGAGTTTCTAGTAAAACATGTTATTATGCTTTACTGGTCAAAAACGCTGTCTTTCTCAAAATTTTTCAGTCAGAAAGCCCTCTAAGTCAAATTGTGATTTGTGATTTTGGCTTTGTAAATAAGATTGAATTGAACTGAATTGAACTGAAAATAACAAAAAGGGTCTCTTTCAAATAAAATGCATCTGGATGGTTGTTGAGTAATGTCAAAATAAATGAGAAAGACTTAATCTGTGTTTTATTAGAGATAGGCAAGTCCACCTATAAAACTATACCCATAATCCTCTTGGCCAAAATCATGCAGTTATCATGCAGTCATTGTAACTGAGACTCCATATTTGCCACATTTAATATTCTGGTGGGAGAAATCGTAAAGAAAGCTGAAGTCACAACTTTATGATGATAAATTTTCACAAAAAATCAAGTTTTGTTTGTCAACCAATTTATGCACAAACAATCTACTACTGGAGTCTTCATTTCGTTTGATAACTTGATATATTCCAGTGAATTAATGAATAAATAAATCACTATTTAACATTTAGTCCCTCCAGGTGTCTCCAGGACAGAAAGGGGAGCCAGGTGAGCCAGGTCCAGCAGGTCCTCCAGGACCACCCGGCCCTCCAGGGCAAGGCTCTGGAGAAGGGGAGGGAGGGGAGCCGGGACCACGGGGTCCACAAGGACCACAGGGACCTTCAGGCCCAACTGGAGCTCCTGGGAAAGATGGACAGCCTGTGAGTTTTATGCTCATTAGCTTATCTTAGTTGGCTTTCTAATTACAGAACATCATAAGGATTATTTAGCACACTTTGTTGTTTAGGTCAGTCCTACAGGTGAGGAGATAAAATGATGAATTGTTTTTCTATTTTTATCTTTTCTCCAGGGGAGCAAAGGTGAAACTGGTGTCCCAGTAAGTAAAGTCTTTCCAGTCTTTTAGATTTATAGGTTCATTTTTTTTTTACTGTCTCTGGGGAAAACTGATGCGGGAATGTACCCATTTTCATCATACAGGAGGTACTAATTTAGAGAGCTACACTTTATATATGAGCTGATACCAACTGCTGATCCAGACCATTACCTTCAGTGACCAGATTGGGGTCAGAGATAAAGTTTTGGTCTTGGCCTTATTTATAATAGCAATGACTGTTCTGCTCTCTCGTCCTATTATTCAACTTGACTTCTGATGTGATGACATCTAATGTAGCATTGAGCACTACTGTAACTGTCTTTTCTCCAGGGAGCAACTGGGTCTCCAGGATTCCCAGGACTACCAGGAGAGCCTGGTCCAAGGGGAGAAAAGGTATATAGTATCTGTCTTTAAAGGGTAGGTTAGGTATTTTTAAACCTGGACCCTATTATGTTTTTATTTCAGTGTCTAATGGAAACCACAGTGTTTGAAATTGGTTGAGACCCAATTGGTTGGGTCACTGCAAAAAAAACAAAAAAAAAAATTGTCTCAGTCTCAGTTTACATCCAACTGAAGAGTAAAACCCTGAGCCTTTCAGTGGCTAAAACAAGCTTTTTATTGATACTGTGAACAACCCAAATGGTTTCATTGCAGCCTTTTTCATCTAGCTTGATAGTGTACCCATGTCAAAAATTGGCGTTTCATTAGTCACTTAAATACAAAAATACAGGAAATTAGGGTCCAGGTTGAAAAATACTAAACTTACCCTTCAACACCATGATGCATTGGCTTGAATATTATCAGAGCATCACTAATGTGTGAATTGTCACGGACATAAACCAGTAATTAAAAACTAAATGTGCAAAAAAACACAAAAATTCCAATGCTGTCTCCTTCAGGGTGATCCTGGTATTGGACTACCTGGTCCTCCAGGTCCTCCCGGACCTGCAGGTCGACCAAGCAAGTCGTCAGTGTTCCTGGTAGGTAATTTACCTTTTCTTGGCCTCAGGAAAACCTGGCATACTGCAATTTATTTATGGCACTTGATTCAGAAAATAACAAGTCCAGCCCTAGGCCGAGTACAGTAATAATGAGCTTCAGCAGAGATACTTTTTTTTTTTAAATAGATAAGAAATCCAGCTAAAATCCACAAAAGGTATTTTTTTCTTTTTTCCCATCATTGATTGTGTAGAGTTAGGCTGCATTTTTCCACATATACCACAAAATAATCAGTCATCTTTGCTGTTGTTGAATTCAGATGCAGCTGTCTTTCTGCTTTGGAAAATACAGTTGTTTTTCATTCTTTCTCAAACTGTGTTCAGTTGTTCTTGTTTTTTCTGAAGTTATAGTTCCAGGTTGAAGCATTTATGTTTCACAAGTTTATTATGAACCCCAGGAGCAACATGACATCAATGTTATATGAAGCATTTGGACATAAAACTTCTCGGTTAAAGTGATTTGAGCAGTCTGAATTGAGCTGTTGTGCGGTTGAATTGATTTATCAACCGGTCATATGTCATGTGTTCATCAGGAGGGGTCTGGATTTGATGACTTTGACAGTGATGCTGAGATTATTAGGGTAAGTGGACTTCTGTTTTCTCTCTCTGTGATGTTAGATAATTTTTAGCATCATATTCTAACTCCCACTTCAATCTTCATAATGCTACTTTTTTTTATCTCCTTCATATTTATAGAGAGAAACACTAAACTAACTTTTTTTCATCCTGTTGCATTTTTACACTGAAAGAGACTCAAAGCCAACATTTGACAATTAACTAAAGAAATACATGGAAGGTACTTCCTTACAGTTTTCCCCTCTTTGTGATGAAAATAATTTTAAAAATCTCATAAAAAAAATAAAAATCTAATTTTATCAGGGGCCACCAGGGCCTCCTGGCCCTCAAGGACAGCCAGGGCCCCCAGGACCCCCATCTGAGGACATCTTCCCCGGACAACCAGGGATCCCTGGGAGAGATGGGAAGGATGGAGAGAAGGGTGAACCTGGACTGCCTGTAAGTTAAATATTACCACCCCCCCCCCCCTACCTTTCATATAAAGTTAATGAGAGCAAAACACAAATATATAATCCTGTACAATGTCTGCTTCACTGTTTACATCAGTCGTTAACGGTATTTCATTAACCCTTTGAAACCTGAGCAAATTGGCCTTTCTTTCAAGAACATACAAAAGGAATTGAGCAACTTTGTAAGAAATAAGAAATTGCATTAAATTGGTAGAAGTTATTTTACTGAAATAAACTGAGCACACAAAATAGTAAAAAAAAAAACAAAACAAAACAAAACAACAACAATAGAAGTAAAAATAAATAAATAATATTAACAATAAACAAAAAAACAAGGAAATGACCGGGGGGAAAAAATAATAAATAAATACTTACAATATGGGTTTTCTGGACATTTTTCCTCTTTTTTGGTTAATTTTCAAGTGTTTAAGTTATTTTTCTTAATTTTTTTTTCAGTTTGCTGAACATTACTTGCCAAGTTGCTCAATGACCATTCCCATGTTTTCACATGAAACCAAACCAGTTTGCTGAGTTTTCAAAAGTCTTAAATGCTTACACAAAGCATCTGAAAGCAGTATGAGAAAACTGATGTTGACCTAGGTTTCAAAGGGTTAACACAGTGGCACTGTGAAGTTCAAGGCAAAATTTGCTAGAAGACTATTTAATTTCTAAAGCAAGACAACAGACAGCACATTTTATTTGTGCCCCTGGCCTCAGAGTGCTTGCATTGTTGACTTAACTTCTGTTTCCAGGTGATTGAGGAGTGGTTTAGTGGCTCTGGTTCTGGCTCTGGTTCTGGTTCAGGGTCTGGTCAGGTATTAACAACTGGTCCCGTCAGATCTAAGGGACTCAAAAGACAGTATTTCCCCCAGCTTTATTTTAAAACCCATGTTTACACATCGCTTTACTGCCATTGCATGAGGCACAGCATTGATTCATGTGCAGACATATTAGGTGTGTGTGTGTGTGTGTGTGTGTGTGTGTGTGTGTGTGTGTGTGTGTGTGTGGTGTTGACAGCGAGTGAGACCATTTTTGAAGTGTGTGCATGTATTGATTGAAGTTTAAAGTCCATAAATGTCTGTGTTTTTATCGACCCACAGTAAGAGCCCATTTTATATCTATATGCCACCACGTACCAAAACTTTTAATAAGTCATGTCCTTGTCCAATTATCCTGGAGCTACAGTAACAGCAGAAACTTGTGTAGGAGCTTCAGAACATGGTGTGAGCTGCAGCGTCTGTTGGGGGAAATGTGTCTTTTGTCTTTAAAATGTCAGGAGCTTTTTACTAACTGTGTGAATGGACTACTCACTGGTTTACATTTTCTGCAGCACAGTTTTGGTGCATAAAACGTTTGTTCACTTCAGTCCCTCAGAGCCCATAAGCTTTGTTTAATATGCTCTTATTTTAACCAGTTTGCATCCACCTTTGTACAAAAATGTATTAACCCATGCAAGCTTTGCAGTGAATGCACACAGTTCATTTCCACTGGTAGAGGTTTATATGCATCTAAAATGAAGTGATGTAACTCTTGCAGGGAGTTGATGGAAAAGATGGTGATCCAGGACCTGCTGGGGAAAAAGGAGACAAGGTGAGGCTATTGAACATACGGCTCATGGCCAAAATCGGGACCCCGATAGGATGCCAGATGGCCCCCCAACTCACAATGATAAGAAATCATTGTAATGATCATTGAAAATGATCATTACATTAAAATGATCTTATCACTAAAAATGACAAGAAAATTATTCACACAGGGAACTATTGTTGTACTTTTAGTATAGATAAGGCACCAGAGTGCATAAAACACCATCAAAAAAGAGCTTGTTTATCAAAATATGCGCCAGAGGGGGATTCCCTGCAACCCTCGGCAGAGGTCCTAGCTGAGCCCCTAATATCCTAAAATCTTAGATATGTACTGACATCCTAGAAATATCCTAAAATCTGAGAAACATCCTTAGATCCTATAAATGTCCAAAAATCCTCAAAATGTCCTAAAACTGTAGAAATGTCCTCAAATCCTTGAAATGTCCTAAAATCCTATAAACGTCCACAAATCCTACAAACGGCATAAAATCTGAGACCGGTCTGAAAATCCTAGAAATTTTCTAAAGTTCTAGAAACTTCCTAAAATCCTAGAAATGTCCAAAAATCCTACAAACATCCTAAAATCCTAGAAACATGCATTGGGCTGCTGCAACAGGCCCCTGGCCTCCTCACATTTTGCAAAAGTGGCCCCCAAGCAAAGCAAGTTGAGTAACCCTGCTATGGAAAATGCATTTGCAACACAGCATACATCATCACAAAATATTTTTACTCTGGACTGTTTTTACAAACCACTGAGTTATATCCTCATGTGAATGTGCAGCCAGGATCTGACTCTCGCTCGAGTGACTCCCAGCACGCTGCTTTTTGTATGAGCTCACTGTGATTTCCCTCGAGCAGGCCTCTAAGTGCTCTGTTAGCAAAAACAATTACACACAAACTAAATAACCACCTAACACAAAGAGCCAAGCTCTTAATGAGACGACCCCGTGGACTCATAAAGTGAAGGGGCTCTAGTGCAAACATGTCTGTGTTGCAATAGCTGCTCCACCTTTTTGTGCAAAGCAGTCGCTATACTTCATGTGATTTGATTGAATTTTTTTCTGTTTAACAGGGAGAGCCTGGTGTGAGCGGGCAACCAGGACCAAAGGTAAAATCATGGTCTCTTATCACTTTTACTTCCAAACCTATGTTTTTTTTTAATATCCAACATCTATATCTCCATCTCAGCCATGTAACCCCCCCAAATCAACTAGGTTTGTAAATCCATGCAAATAGATTTACAAACTATGCCCTTAGATTTTCAGTCCATACACGTTACTTTGTGACACAGTTTTAGAATTGAAAATATAATGTTACCCATAAACCATGAACATCTTAATTAATGACCTTATTCCACTCATGCAGGGAGATTTGGGCCCTCCAGGGTTTCCAGGCCTTCCAGGCTCAGAAGGTCCAGAAGGGCAGCCTGGTCCAAGGGGTCAACCTGGCCCTCCTGGGCCCCCAGGTCCCCCTGGACGGGGCTTCACCATGGACTTTGAGGTACAGTCAGTTTCTTTACTCAATGACCAGTCTAGTTGCACTGTAGCTCAACCTGTCACATAAAACATGGACATGATTGTTATTATGAGGAATTAGGAGATACCAGAAAACTAGTCTATCAGAAAAATGGCTGTTGAGAAAATTTAAGGACATAGTGATGGACAGACTCCTTTTATTTTAGTCAGATTGATATCCGTTCTGTTTTGATCTATTTTGAGGATTGCATTAAAGGTCAAACATCAGTTGTTTGCTGTCAGCTTTTCTAGTATAAATGTGATTTATTCAGGAAGGTGTTGTGACTGTTATATATTTTTTTTGCAGACAATTTCTTCTAAGACATACACAATGTGATCATTCTGGATTTTCTTTTTGTCAAATTTTTTAGGACTTGGAGGGATCTGGGATGGAGGGTGGTTTTGGAGGTGCCCTCTCCAGAGGCCCCCAGGTACAGCTGCATTGAATGTGTTAGCTTGAAGAACATTCTGCGTTATAATATTAAGTCTTAATGTTTTTTTTTTTTTCATGATATCAGTCATCACATAGTGTAATTTCATAATCGTCACCTCAGATTAATGTACATATATTTGTTCCACAGGGTCCTCCAGGAATCCCTGGACTTGAAGGACCAAAGGTGAAAAATCTGTGTGTCTGTGATATTAGTTCAGATAGTCATCTTTTTGATTTTATTTCAAACATCTTTTTTATTTGGCCTCTCAAAGGGTAAAGATGGTTTAAACGGCATCCCAGGAGAGCCGGGGCAAAAGGTGAGTCGATTATACTTCAGCCGTCATTATCTTACGCCTATTGAGATTTTCGAGTCATCACAGCACAAGCTGTTGGCAAAAGCTTCCTAAATGTCGTGAACTTTTGGGTCATAGTTAACAGCTGTAGAGTGAAAGGACACACGGTGACAAATGATGTCAGCTTTTGGAAGCGAGAGACGCTGTCCTCTGTGCAGGTTCATGACTGCTCATTTGTGGTTCTTGTTGAATCTGACCTGACATCCTCATTGGACCGCCCTGCGGACACAAAGCATCACAAAACGTCACAGTGAATCCTGTAATGAGAGCTTGACTTTAGCTGTACGGTGAAGTAGGCAGTGACATAAAGGTTATTAAAAAAACTGTGATTTTTGTGAATGACGAATGTTTCTTTGTGGTGTCTGCAGGGGGAGAAAGGTGCTACAGGATCACCAGGTTTTCCAGGACTGGAGGGACTGAAAGGGGAGCAGGTCAGTAAATGAATCAACAAATGACACATGAAGAAAATAATGATTTTATTAAAATATCAGCTCGTACAGATTGCTGAGATTGATTTTACTGGCTCCTGCAGTGACTTTTGGGCCAGCAAAAATAAATGAGGTCATGCCAATTTATTGAACAATATTGCCCTTGTGTTCACATGCACGTTTGTTTACATATGAATGTCAACGACTTTTTAGCCAACGTGATGCCAGAGTCAACAGCAGTTTGGCGGTTTGTTGCATGATAAGGATGACCCCCTTTACCTCTGTGTGAAATATTACATTTTTGTTTGAGTGCAATTTTTGTTAACAGAACAAGAGCGTCCTTCTATTTGTTTTTTGTTTGTGTAGTTTTTATTTAATTTCTGTTTTAAGTGTTTGATTTCTTAAGGATATTTACATTTTTTGTCTGAAAAGTTCATTGCTATTTGATAGGGTGTGCTTGTATAGTGGCGTAAAATGGTCTTGAAATGACACTAAAATAATTTATGGCAGTTATCTGGCGAAATATATTGCCCAACAAAAGCAAATATTGGGACAGGTCTATTAATAAACCCTAAAACAGGGTGCCCGTAGCTCACCTGGTAGAGCGGTAACCGCATGTACAGAGGTTATGTCACTGCAGAAGCCCTGTGGCCCTTTGCTGCATGTCATGTCCTCTCTACCCCCCTTTCACACTTCACAAAGCCCAAAAAATAATCTTAAAATTAAATAAATAAATAAATAATCCCTATAACAAGCCATAAGATGTGTTGTCATTTATGACATGTATTTCTGCTTTTAATGCAACTTTGTCAACTAGACAGAAACAAAACAACAAAGAAACAGCATATATGAGGGCGAAGATCATGGGTATAGGATTTAAAACATATTGCTAATAACTGACTGTTTTAATTTGATAATCTTGTGTCCTCTTCAGGGACCAAAAGGGAGCAAAGGTGATCCAGGACTAAAGGTAAAAGAGGAGTGCACGTGGCCAGATTCACATATGCACACACCCACTTGTACATTTTTTAAGTTTAAAGCATTTTTTGTCGCCATTTACTGAAAGACTAACTTGCATTTTTTAGGGAGAAGCAGGGCGGGACGGGCTCAGCCTACCTGGCCCTCCAGGACCACCTGGACCACCGGGGTCCATTATTAACCTCCAGGATGTAAGTAGACCAGAGACATTCAAGACAAGACGAGCACTTCATCTGTGTGACCTTAATCGCATTGTGTAACCAGAATAATTATGTCGGTGAGTCAGTTTTGTTTTCACTGAAAACTTTCTCCTTCTGCCTCTCCTTCAGCTTCTACTGAACGATACAGATGGTGCCTTCAACTTCTCAGGGATTTTAGAAGCTCAGGGACCCGCTGTGAGTATCAGACTGAAAACTTCCATCAGAAACCAAATGATCTTGATGACATGACAACAAAAAAATGTGCTTTTTTGGCTATTTTTGGTCTATGTGTGCAGAGCGTAACAGTGCTTTGTTCCAGTTAATGCTTTCAGCTGTCAGGTTTCCTCCCAAACAGAAGTAACATCAGAAGAGTTGTACATGACACACACGAGTGCACAAACATAAATTCATTGATTTTAACCTGACTTTATTCCTGTCATAACAGAATCGAGCAGTCAGATGTGAACATATTTAATCTTTATTTCCTAAATGTTTGCAGGGTCCAAAGGGTGACACAGGGTTACCAGGAGTTCAAGGACCTCCAGGACTCAAAGTAAGTGGGCCATGCATGCATTGTTTTTTGCTCATATAACACAAATTAGCAGACGAAGGAGAGCAAAACAAACACCTCTCCTCTCATTTTTATGTACACACAGTTTAATAGAGATTTCCGCACATGCATGCTTCTTTTATGTCTATTTATAGTTTTTTTGTTTGTTTGTGTGTCTGCACGCAGGGTGAAAAGGGCGAGCCAGGATTCGTCATTGCAGCCGATGGATCCACGCTGTCAGGCCTGGCAGGTCCCAAAGGAGTCAAGGTTGTGTTTGTTTTCACAGTTTTTTTAAATTTATTTGTTTATTTATTTTACTTTTGAGCTCCAGATCATTGTCCTCTTCGTCATCTTTTGCTTGCACCTACAATGGAAAATGAGTGTTTGCATTCTCTGCAGGCTTTAGATATCATTAAAACAGTTTATTATAAACACGATTTTAAAAAAAAAAATTACAATGGAGGTGTGCAAGTCAGTGTAACTGTATGTTTGTTTGCAGGGAGATAATGGTGTATCTGGACCTGCTGGAATTCCTGTAAGTATTAACAGAGAGCAACAAAAGCAAATAATTTCAGGTTTTTATAACATTATGAACTGTATGGAGGTGGAATTAATGCATTTAAAGCCCCTTTCCCATTTGACAAAAAATCCCACTAACACCCACCAACACCTGGCTTTTGTGTTCAGTGGGAAAGGTTACAATCAGCATTTATTCCTGGGACAAATCATTCTGCAGTAGTCATAGGTGTTTACTGGCTCCAGTTCTGATCGACAGTGATGAAACCATAACTGGTGTGGGATGCATTCATTTTCACCCCTTTTGCAGCGTGATGCATTGATGCACCACTAAAGATTCCACCTAAGCTGTGCTCAAACATTGTTTAAAATTAGCCAGCAATGAGTCTGAAAGAGACTGAATAAGTACAGTTATAAAAAGAGAAACCATCATATCATTGTCACTGGCTTCCATGCTGCTTTCTATTGTTCATTAACCCTAATTTCTGATGCGATTGTGGCATCAAACAAAACACTAGAAAAAATAGAAAAGCATGCTTGACTAATGGCAATAGGAAATAAGTCTATTCCTAGTTTCCTGTGTTTAAAAAAATGCACATATGCACTAATTTTAATGGAAAAAGGGTCAAAGAAATGCTGTCAGTCACTTTGTTTTGCTCCCAAATAGGGGCCCATTGGACCACCAGGACCCAAAGGAGAATTTGGTTTCCCTGGAAGACCTGTAAGCATCATAAACTCACTATACATTTATCATATGATAAAAGGGTATACAGATACTTTCACTTTGATTTTGCTCATGGAAACAGGAAATTTAAAATCAAACCGGAAGTTATTTGCACTTAAACAAACTTGCAGCACTGGTGTTGGTAACTTTTGGATGATGTCTTTGTGTGCGTAGGGTCGTCCAGGCCTGATGGGACCTAAAGGAGAGAGGGGGGATTCTGCAGGTCTGCCGGTGAGTCATAGACCAGAGCAACTTAAAAAGCATGTGAAAAGACTTCATAAGTTTGTTTATGTAAAATAATACAAAAGATGCTCGTGCAGAATGTGCAAATGAAGCCTGCAGTGACTGATGGTTATTATATGCTGAATTTTTGCCAATTTGGTGTTATTACTTTGGCTTCGATAGCACCTAGTTTTCCCTTCTGGTAGGTGTATACTTTAAAGTTTCTACAGGACTCACCCTTTTCTCTGTCTTTCTTCCATTTTTTTGTTTTCTTGTCTTCTTCCTCGTCTCCTTTAAGGGACCTCCTGGCCCTCCTGGGCTGCCAGGCCGACCAGGAATATTCAACTGCCCAAAAGGAGTAAGCATGCACACACACTTACAAAACACACAGTTCTGATTAAATTCTGCTTTATCATTATGTTGATTTTATTTCTTACCTGCTCACTGTCTTCTCTCTTGTTTCTGAAGACGGTGTTCCCCATCCCTCCCAGACCGCACTGCAAAATGGCAGTACGTTTTTTTTTTACTCTGCAGCCATATAGCTGATATAACACATCTTTATGAACAGTTTTATTACAGCCTCTGTAAGTGATCTTTTTTATGAACAGTTATTCATTTATAACTGCAATTAAAATCCTTTATAATCTGTCATCCTACTGTTCTCTTTATATTCTAAATCATATATTAACTCATGGTGGCCTGAAGGTTTAAAAAAAGATACAAAGCAGTCTATAAGAGATGCTGCTCTGCATGTTTCATTTCCTTTATCTCATACTGTGCAATAGTCATAGTCCAAAATTGAACATCAGCCTTTACAGTGAAGGCTGAGCTGCATCCTAAGTGTCTGTCTGTCTTCATTAAACCTCACCTGCCTGCATAATCTCATAATCTTATGTATATATCTACAGTAATTAACTGTCTGCTGACCCATGCAGACATATTTCCTAATCACAAACTCTCTTGCATTATCTGTCTTTGTTATATATCTCTTCTCTGTTTCTTTTCTTTACACATAACATGCATGTTGTTCTGTGTAACACTGGTACTACCTAACCTTTCATCACTCAGAGCAGTGCGAGGATGGTTCTAAAATATTCCTGCATGCTGCATGCCCAGTCTGGAGGGCTGAAGGCTCATTGCCAATACAGAAACGAGGTAGAACTCAAGTCGCATTAATCAGAAATCTGCATGTGTTATTTGCACGTAGATTATGATATTAACAATACTGATTGTATGATTTAATATATGATAATGGAATGTAATATGACAAATCTTTCCTCTGATAATAAACACAATGCGTATGTATGACTTCCAAATTTAGTCACCACTGACTGCTGTTAATACGTTTGTTCTCTGTTATTTCAGCTTAATCCCAATGGAACCATTGCATTTGGTAGGTTGAGTCATGTCTTTTGTTAGCCATAATTTACAATGTGTGGCATCTGTTTCAACCTCTTTTATCAAAACATTTTAATACAGGCTTTACAGAATACTCTGGACTGTAGCAGTGCAAAAAGCTGGCAACATACTTGTAATATACATGATTTAGAAAGGACAAGCAGTTAACTTTAGTTTTGTCTCTAAGGTAACTGTCAGACGGGACCAAAGGGAGAAAAGGGAGAGAGAGGCCCTCCTGGGCTGCCAGCGCCACCAAGTGAGTCACTATATAACATCTTTCCAATGTAGAAACATTGACAAATGTAAATACCTTTGAATACCATCACAGACAAAAAAAGATCCATAATTAAAGCTGCTTTTAGTCTTCTGGGCATTTTCAGGAGGGAAATAAACAAGAAATACAGGAGATTCTGTCAGCAGCAGAACTGTCCGGACCATAAGTAATTCAAACTTTTTAAATTAAAAATATCCTAGAAATCATGTGTATTTAATCCACACAGCACAATGCCTGAGTAGATACAAGATGTCTATTCTGCACCCATGGCTCACACTCCCAACCTCAAACACCAGTGGAGAGTCATGATCTTGTTAAACTACTTGCAAAGTTAAAAACTATCAGCCGTCTTTGACCATCATCAGGGTTGCATGTAAAGGCAGATTTCAAATTTGTGTCAAAAAATAAATGGTTAACAGGAAAAAATACTGAAAATTTTTGCTCCTCATCTAGACAACATAAAGATATCTGTGATTTAATTAGACAAAGACTGATTGATCCATAAGTGAAAAAAACTGGTGTTTCAAAATGCTCTTCTTTCTATTGACAGGTGTAGTTTACATTAGGAAATAATTCAAATTATTGTCAAAAAATGCAGTTTTTTAGATAGTTCTGAAATTTACCAGACTACTTCTACAATGACATCATAATTCTGAACATCTGTACGAAATGTGGGGATTTATTTAAGGATAATTAGCAGCAGTTTACAGACGTAGTTACATCAAAACATTTTGAGGCACTGTGAGCTCAATTTTTGATATTTCTAAAACCTGGATAGATAGACTGTGGAGGACTGTCTGAAGATGCTGTGGAGCTAGTCTGGTGTCAATCAAAGCATTTCTGCTCAATTTGGGCTACACTTGGGTGAAAGTTGCAAAGTGATAGCACGTATGACTAATTTAATATGACTTTTTAAAAGTTTTAAGCTGTAGATGGTTGGTGTAGTGCCACCACCAGGGATATTATCCCTCATTTTGATTTATGATCTCTGGCATAGGACTTGACCTGTGTGCAAAGTTTGGTTTATTTTCATGCAAGGGAAGACGGATTTCATGGGAGGAATTATAATAGGGAGAAGAAAAAAAGGATATAAAAATAAATCTATGAAATGTGTTTTAATGAGTGAATATAAAGGCCTAGTTTTATCTTCAGAAGGACATTTTATTTTGGATTCTCTCTGTACCTCCCAAAATTTCATGGTGTTTTTTTTCCTCTTAATTTAATCACCATCAGGACGAAGGAACACAGTTTTTTTTAAAATATGTTGGCACTTTTTAATGTTTTTATTATTTTAACTCCCTCTTTTGCTCTGTTTTTTTCTGTTTTAGACACATTTCTTCCCAGGGGAGGCTGGGTAAGTTTTTATATGGAGGCTTTTTGTCTTAAATTTCATTTGGGGACATGCTTTGCCATCGGACTCACCTTTCAGGTCTTGTTTGTGTGTTTGCGTCTTTGTCTTTGCATGTAATCACAGGGGTCAAGAGGCGATCAAGGCATTAAAGGAGAGAAGGGAGACAAGGGGGAGGTAGGGTTTCCTGGGCAACCAGGTATCCCTGGAAGACCAGGACTTGTGGTGAGTCAAGACACCAAGGATACACAGTGTTGTCTTTGTGACAAAATTTGTACCAAAGCGATCAATAACTTCATCCTGACATATTTCAGGGGCCCAAAGGAGAGTCAGTGCTCGGTCCACCAGGCAACCCCGGGGTACCAGGATCACCAGGTATCCCAGGCTATGGCAGACCAGGACCAGTCGGACCTGCTGGGCCACCAGGGCCTCCAGGACCCCCTGGGTCACCCTCAAGATATGCCTCAGGTACAATGAATCAGTCATACAAATGTCGTACAGCCTCAGCAACATTTGATGCTGTATAGAAATAGTCGTCTAAGTTCTAGTAGCTGATGAGATCAAACAACCAGTAATAATAAGCTTGAGTGAAAGGTGCTGACATTTTTGTAATTGCAGCTTTGACCATTGCTGGCCCCCCTGGGCCTCCTGGACCACAAGGACCTCCTGGACCTTCGGGTAATGGAGCATCTGTAAGTGAATGTTTTTCTTCTGGCCATGTTGTTAAAGTGCATATTAATGATACACCGGCATGCTCTGAATGTTTGCATAATAACACACCACGTTGCTGTAAAATCACTAAAACAATATTTCCAGCTATAGGTTCAGTTTTTCTTCTCTTTATTTGTTCATCAGCTGAAAACATTTGCGAGCCGTGAGAGCATGATGCAGCACACAGCCAGAGATGCAGAGGGAACTTTGGCCTTCGTCACAACAACAGGAAGTCTGTTCCTCAAGGTCTCCCAGGGATGGAAAGAGATACAGGTACTGACTTAGACTTGTTTTATATATTTTGGCAGTATTGGGGAGGGTACTTTCAAAGCTACCATTTACTTCACATGTGAAAAAGTTAAACTACAGGTATGGAAATCTAGTTTGGTTAACTAGAGTAACTTGAAAATGCAGTTTAAACTACTTGTAAAAAATGATGAACATATGATATGAAATCATTTAAAAAAAACAAAAAAATGAGATTATTGCAAAGAGTGCCCTCTTAAGCCCCCAGAATTAAATAATAATTGTAAAGTACTCCACTATTCATGGGAAATGGCAGGAATATCAGCTTTGTATAAAATATACATTGGTCAGACACTTCAGTCCAGATTACTCAGTTATGACAATAATCAATACTTGGGAGTAATTGTGGTCCAGATTGGTTCAATTACAGTGATGGTAGAGTAAAAATAAAAAATCAGTTGTTTCCTTTATGGCCCACAATTAATTGTAGTTTTAGTAGATAGCTATACAAAAAATGAAATGAACTACTTTAATCACTATGCAAATATGAATGCAGTTGAACTACCTGCAAGCTACTGCAAAATGTATTTAAACTCCTAGTTTAATTACATGTTCTTCTCTGCCCCCCGACACTGTATTTAGGTTTGGCAGATTTGAAATTAAATCACTTGATACTAAACTTGCACTAACATCACTACTAAACATAATTTAAAGGCATCTCACGTGCACATAAATGATAGAATAACCTAAAAAATAAGTGCAGCAGCATTCTGTAGCTACAAACATGCCCCAGAGCTGCCCCCTTTTAAAATGATATACACGTAGGTCAAGGCTTTACTAATGTAGCAAATAAAACGGCATTACAGGAATTTAATTGCTTTCCTATTACGTGGACGTTTTCATGGTTGGTGAAGCATTGAGTGAGTTTCCTGATTTCCCTTTGAAACCTGTCTGAATTCCTTCACTGGAAAATACGTCCTTTCAGGATTGAGTGCTCTCCAGCATCACTACTGCTTACTGTAAACATGTTTGAAGGCCAAACACTTTTTCTATTTGAGAAGATGATCAATGTTTAATAAACCAGTATACAGCCGTATTTGATGAAATGCTCTTGAAGTGATTAAAAAATAAAAACTACTGTGTGTGTGTGTGTGTGTGTGTGTGTGTGTGTTGTTTTTTTTTAAAATGTAACTGACAAGCTGGTTGTTGGGAAGTTTTTAACATTTCACTTTTTTTGTTCCACATTTGATATGTGTAAGGACAACATTAGCCTAAACATGAGTTTTTTGTGTTGTGTCTCCACAGCTTGGCAGTCTGATCTACCTCTCCAATAACATTATTCCACAAGATGAGGTACTTACGGCTCATTTTTATGGCTTTATGTTCAGTAAATGACGCTATTGTGGAATGTTGTATTTCGTTTGCATTATTTATCCATTTAACATCTTTTCAACAACTCACATAGCCTCGAGTTTCATACCAGGTGAGAGGAGACACGATGGAAAGGATACGTTCAGTTAACGAAAGGGTGAGTTTCAATGAGGCTGTTTTTTGTTATTCGGATTACTGTAATTATATTGTGTTGACCTTTTCTTTACACACGGCATCTGTTGCACATCTGTCTGCTCGTGGAGAGGGATCCCTCCTCAGCTGCTCTTCCTGAGGTTTCTGCCTCTTGGGGGTTTTGGGGGGTGAGCTTTTCCTCATCTGCTGTGAAGTTCCATGGATGGAGAGACGTCATATCTTGTAAAGTCCTCTGAGGCAAATTGTTGGCTTTTGGCACTTTACGCAGGAATGTTGAATACTGAAAATGTACTGTGATGTAAATGAATGAAATGAGGCGTTGTTTAACTGTAAAGAATATTAGCCAGAATATTAACTTACCCTGGATCCCTCAGTGGACTAACACCCGTCTTTGCTTTCTTTCCATCCAGCTCAACCTGGTGGCCTTGAACCAGCCTCACTCAGGCGACATGATGGGGCTCGACATCGCTGACCGGATGTGTTATGAACAAGCCAAAGCGATGGGTTTGGCTCCAAACTATCGAGCCTTCATTTCCTCCCACAGGCAAGACCTGGTCCATGTGGTCTATCCTGGTTTCCGGGACACGCTGCCAGTTACCAACCTCAGAGTGAGTCTGCTTTCCTGCTGGGTTTTTTTGACCATCAACAAACACTAGCTCTTTTTGTCACGCAGAAACTCTCCACAGACAAAAAAAAAAAAAAAAATTCTGGCCGTTTCTGACCCAATATGTGTGTTTATTTAGGGAGACGTGTTGTTTAGGAACTGGCGGTCAATTTTTAATGGCGACGGGGGGCCAATGGATGCCAGGATACCCATCTACTCCTTTGATGGCAGGGATGTTTTTGCAGACCCCTTCTGGTCAGTAGACTTGATTGACTTTCTACTTGTTTCTCTCTGTCTGTTGATGTAATGTTGATGTTTTCTGCCATGTTTATTCATTCTGTCATCTACCTGTCAGGCCTCAGAAGAATATCTGGCACGGCTCCACCAGCAGGGGGCTCCGAGTGGTGGACAAACACTGTGAGACCTGGCGGGCGGACCACATGTCTGTCATGGGCCAGTCATCGAGTCTGACCTCAGGGCTGCTCCTGGGCCAGCAGACGCGAAGCTGCTCCAACCAGTACATCGTTCTTTGCATTGAGACCCACAAAAACTTTTAACCCCCCGTACCACTCCACCAAGGACCCCATCTTGCCCACCGCAAACATTCAACACTTGGGGGAAAAAGATTTGAGTGTCTCTCCAAAAGAAGGACGCCGCTTTCAGCACATCTTTGGTGCTACGTGTAGCATTTTGTGCTCTTTTAAAAAACAAGACCACATTTAACACCCTTTCTAGTACAAAGGGGCTGTTAGTACTTGTTTTTTCCTTCCTATTCTCACATCACTCTGTAATGTTTCTGAAGAGCGAGAAGATTGTTAATAGTCAGTAACAAACTCTTGACAACAGCCAAAATATATCTGGGAAAGTAAGCTAACATGAAGTTGATGCTACGCTGTGAAACTGGAATCATTTTGGGGACTGTTGCAATCCAAATTTGTACCTTAAAGGAGTGGTATGTGACATTCAGAGCATATGCATGATTCAGAGGTCTGAGCCGGGATTATCTGTACATGGCTCTCAACATGGAGATGGCTTAGCCAACAGCGAGCAGCTAACAGTGCTAACAGTGCAAACAGCACCAACAACACTAGGGTGTCCCAAACTTTTTTGTTTAGAGCGGCCTGCTATGGTTAAAACATCTGCCGGCACAGATAGATTTTCTTTTTTTAGAGCTGGACAGCTCATAAGGAGTGCTATTAAAATACTGTTCAGTTATGCATCGCACCATACTCTGGAGTGCAGAGTGTACTCTGGGCACAGATGGAGCAGCAGAATGTCAGGCTCCTGAAAGTCAGACTTAACTGTTCATTCTTCCGTGTTGAAAAGTTTGCATACATTTGCAAACAGCTGTTCCCCTCATCCGTCGATCTGATCTGATCAGCTTTTAACGAAGGAACAGATCAATTATCAACCCTGCAAGTCATAAACTGCTGCCAGGAAGAAAAAAAAATGTATGGAAAGCTCCGCCTGAGCTGCGTTCACAGATGCACAAAAACCTCCTAATTTAGAGAGGGGACACAGAGTGATACAAAGGGACACACGCATTGAAAATGAAAACAGAAAAAAGTTTGCTGTCGTCTGGATGTCACATACAGCTCCTTTAAATTAACATCCGTTAGTGTTGTAAAGCAAGTTTTCCCCTTACATTCAACCTGGTGGCACATAATGTAAAATCAAACATAGAAGCTGAAATAATATTCATGCTAATAATGCTAATATCTCAAAGAGAATGTGGTAATGCTTTTTAAATGCTTTTTAAAATAACACATGCAGCACCTTAAACTCAAGGAAAGTGGACTCATTTGCAACAAGACACACGTGTTTCACTTTACACACAAAAGGCTTTTCCCCCTCATGTCACCTTTGTGTGTTGACTTTAAAGACATCTCTTTGTTGTTCAAGAGACTGAAGATGCAGCGGCTGGCAGTTTTTACAAATGATAGATTTCCAAAGACTTTTGTGATGGAAGCTTAAAGCTTTTTTCACTATTTTGTTTACAGGTTGTCATGAAGAGTTTTAAACATTTCTGTAGACAAGTTTTAAGGGCAAGAAATTTGTTTTCATAGCCAACATCTTCCCTCATCCAACAGTGGGAAGACTAGATGACCAGTGTTTCCACCAAAGTCTTTTTTTTTGATGCACTGTATTTTATTTTTTAAAATATTTTTTTCTAGTTCAACATTTTCATTCTTGAACATGTTGTTTGTGTTGTAGCTTTTCATACATCTTGGTGATCCCACATCTTAGCAGCTCTTTCTCTCAATAGGCTATTTAATTTAAAATTCAATGATTTATTTATACCGTCACAGCACATAACATGAAAATCAGATGATTAAATTTTAAGAATGTAATTTATCGTTTGTTGTTTGTCAAGTGACTTCTCACTGATGTTTTTTTGTACTTTTTTTTTTTTAATGTTTGTAGATTTCTGGAGAACTTTTAACAGTCAAAACAAAATTCCACATAGTGTAGAGATACAACTGAAGCAAGCTTAATGTTTTCATGCAGGAAAAAAAAGAATACTAGAAAAAGAAATTTCAAGGGCAAAAGTGAGAGCACATGTTTTTTTGTATAAATATTGGTGCTTTGTTGAATAAAGTCTTCTCTTTTCATAATCTCATTATTTTCTTCTGACTTCAGTGCACAAAATATCTCAAATGCTTTTGAGTATAATAGAACAATTTATAGTTTGTTCCACTGCCCCAAAGTGGCCAAATAAATTGATTGTGGTGCTCATATAGAAATAATAATTATATTGTGGATATGTTCAAGACGTTTTACAGCTAAAAAGTGAACTTAATTGTTCTGTGGTGAACATGCTAAAGCATTTCCAACAGTCTCAAACCTCTTTTATTATATTCTTTTCTGCTGAAATATGTGTGACAGTTACTGACCAATACATAAACCTATAAAAATGTCTCTGTGACATGCTAAAATTGTCCAAAAATATAGGCCATGCAAATGAACCAGCTGTGCTCTACTTTGGAGGTAACAAAGACACAAATATTCAGATTTATTCTTTCTGTCTCAATCTGTTTCAGAAAATGTTTACTCTGTAGTCTGATATTTTTGCACTATACAACTGGAAAACATTTTGTATATTTTGTAACTAGTATACTTTTTAGCTTCTGTTATCTTCTGTTAGCCACAAACTGTTGCACTGTACTTTGTGAGTGTCATTGTCCTGTGATTCGTAGATAACTTGATCTTGTGTTAAAGGTTAAAGGTTTTGTAAACAAATTTGGCTCTTCAAATGGATTTTCAGTCCAAAGGTCAGGCAGGTAAGAGGGAAACCATCCAATCAGTTTGAAGCAAGAGTACACAGTAGAGTATAACAGGAATAGTGCTCTTACTTTTTGTCTTTTTGGTTTTTTATATCTGAACATTTTTTAAGAGGGTTTTTTGGCAACTTGGACATGAAGGCGTTCAAGGTACTTGTATGCATTTTTACATTTAATGGCAAATTTTTAGTATGCAAATGCGTATCAACCTTTTAGCATTTTTTTTCCACTATTGCACTCTTATTTTGGTTTTGATTAGATAAATGGCACCAATTTAACCATGTTAACTACTCTTATATTTCTGCAAAGGTCCTGTTTGTTCTCCTCCTGACGGCCTCAGCAGTGGACAGTCAGTCTTTCCACACCGGCAAATGTCCCCAGCCGTCTGTTCAAGAGGATTTTGACGTGACAAAGGTAAAATACTAATGTCTTTTTTCGTGTGTATTGATTATATTGGTCATTTTTGCAGTGTTGCCATTCTTGCGTATTTCTGAGTGTATTTATTTGACATTCATATTGGACGAGAAGAGACAGCTGCTAACTTTTATGTTCTTATCTTTTTAGTATATGGGCACTTGGTATGAAATCGAGAAGCTGCCAGCAATGTTTGAAAGAGGAAAATGTAACCAGGCTACGTACACTCTGCTCGCTGATGGGACGGTCCAAGTTTATAATTCAGAGCTGCTGTAAGGACTGAACTGCTGTCTTTGTAAAAACTGTTTTCCAACATATATTCATTCATGCACCCTTCACTCTGCATCTTAACATGTATGGAGGGATTTTCATTTCTTGTAATTTTCACCTGAAATCCATATTTACACTAGTTGTCCCTTTTTTATTTCTCTCTCTGCAGATCTGATGGAAAGATAAATTCAATTAAGGGTGTCGCCTCAATTAAAAACTCATCTCAACCTGCTATTCTGGATGTCAGCTTCTTTAAAGGTAAATATTGTCTGCATTTTTTATTTATTTATTTATTTGTTAAGCACATAATTCCTTTTCTATTTTATACTATTTATGTCTGTGTCCAGGTCTTCCACACAGTCCATACTGGGTGCTCTCCACAGACTACCAGTCGTTTGCTCTGGTGTACTCTTGCATTGACTACTATGGCCTTTTCCATGTTGATTTTGCCTGGATCCTGGCTCGCGCTCGGGCATTAACTGAGGACGTCATTGGCCAGTTACATAATGAGCTGACCGCTGCTGGTGTCAACACAAACCGCCTCACAGTCAGTAATCAGACTGGATGTGATGTCATGACCAAAGGTACGATCAGCCAAATTAAAAAAAAAAAGAGGAACAATGTTACAGCAATATAGCAATGTTGAATATATATCAGACTTAGTGTTGTGAGGTTAAACATTAAAATTAAAATAAACCAATCTTTCCGCTGTTGTTCTATAGCAATATGTATAGACATAACCATATTCTTACAGTGCTATAAAATATATAAGCAAAAGAATATGACATAGTTCATGACCATTATGTTCACCCAAGATTGGCTAAATATTTTTTTAAAGGAAAAAAAAAAGACACATAGGGTTTATATATATTTTTTTTTTATTCTATTTTTGACTGCTTAAAACATATTCATAGCACAGCCAATTTTCTCCATATATTTTCAATAATTTTAATTATATTCACCAATTAATTTATTTTATTTATTTATTTCCCAACAAAATCCTTGATAGCTTTTACGTCATTGTCAAAGAAAATACTTCCGTTTTGCTTTGAACACTTCAAAATAAGAGGTGCAATGGCTTAAAAATCAATTTTAATCAACATATATCCCTCAAAATCCCCAAATGTTGTATGTTTTGTTAAAATACAGCTTTTAAAATAATATATTGACACTGTCGCATGCTGGAGCAATGACAGTTTACAATTTGAAATGGAAATATTTATTGAAATAATTTGAGTAATTAGCACTACAGCAAATAATTAGAAAAATTATAATGTTAAACATATTCGCGTCCTTCTGGTTACTTATTTTTATTTATTCTTTTTTTTTTTAAATTATTTATATTGTTTATTTATTTGTGGCAAAAGGACCGAGGTCATTTGAGGTGAACCGTTTTATTGTGAAGGACGTGGCACGGAAGTGTTGAGGACAACAACGTAATCTTTGACCAAATGGTGCAAATGGCGATTCTCAGAGGAGCTACAGTGTGTTTTCCTTTTAGATTAATAATCTTGTTGTTGTCTATTATTTCTTTTACATGTCTGCCCTTTAATTCTCCAGCCAAGAGAAACGACCGACCCATTATTGGTAAGTTCATCGACACCTTATTAACGTTAAATTAAGCTTGTGACGTATTTTGACCAAACTAACTGTTGTTGTTTTTGTTTATAAAGTGACAGCTAACTGCTAACAGAAGTGTTAAACTGGTCTTGTTTTTCTCTCTAAAGGTGTTCTGGCTCAAGAGGTTAAATACCCAAAAGGAAATGAAACCTCGTATATCGCTGCCTCTTATGTGAAGACTCTGGAGTCAGCAGGAGCCAGGGTCGTACCTGTCATGTGAGTTATTATACACACACACACACACACACACACACATATATATACAATTTTCCAAACTGTCAATCAGATACTTGCTTTGTTGTGATGTCTATTTTAATTCATCTATTTTTCTGTCTTTTAATTTATTTCATGTCTTTATCGTGTTTAATTCTATTATAAGTACTGTTATTTCTATGTTTACCCCTTATATTCTTTGAATTGTATTTACTCTTATTGGCTGTTGTTTTTATTTTTGTTTTGTAATTGTTTCTCGTTTAATTCCACTTTAAGTTTTGTCTGGCTTTTAGTTCGGCATTAATATTTTGGGGCTCTTATGGTTATGTTTACGTTATGTTTGTCAAAGCACTTTGTAAATTCCTCTTTCAAAGATGCTATACAAATAAAGTCATTATTATTATTATAATTATAATTGTTAGTTTTTATTATAATTATAATTGTTAGTTTTTATATATATATATATCGTTATTAGATTTTTTTTTTTTTAGCAGTGATCTCTAACCTATCCTTTTTATTTTTATAGGATTAACCAGCCACCGGAGTACTATACGAAACTGTTCAACTCCATTAACGGGTAAATGTGTTATGATTTTGTAGCCTCTATAGGGAAATTAATTGCAACATGAGTTATGATTGTCTAACAGAAAAGCATTTGCTGATAAGTTCGTGAATGTGAATTAAAACTGAAAAGTGAAATTAAAGTAGCTACAGGGGTGGACAAAACATTTAAAAACTTTACTTTGGAGAAGGTCATAAGGATCCGTTATTACTGAGACTGAGTTGTGTGTGAGTCGTGTGTTTTTTAACAGGATCTTTTACCCGGGTGGATCTGCCAGCATCACCTCATCTGGTTATCAAAGAGCTGCGAAGCGCTTCTATGAACTCGCGATTGAGGTAAAATAATAGTAACCAGTTTTAACCAGTAGTAACCAGGTTTCCTGGTGTTGATAGAGGATTATTCTGCTGACTGTGTGTCATGTTTCAGGCAAACAAGAAAGGCGATTACTTCCCTGTGTGGGGCACCTGTCTGGGATACGAGCAGCTGGCCGTTTTGACGAGTGGAAAGAATGTGCTGTCACGTACCAACACAAGTGATGTGTCTCTGCCTCTGGTCTTCACTAAGGGTACGCACTAATGATTACTTATCAGTGAGACAAGTCCAAATGTTGTAATATTACAGATATCGTCAGGTTTGGAGAAGCACGGCAGTGTTACATTTACAAATACAGCTTTTTTTCACCCTGCATTTTCTGAATTTCTGACTTCTCCCAGCTTTAAATGTGGTGAAAATGTGTACATTTGTTTTCATGTTATGACCCATTTCCAGAGGCTAAAAACAGCAGGATGTTTCAAGACTTCCCAGCTGACCTCATGGAAGATCTGGCTTCTGAGCCGCTGACGGCTAACGCTCACAAGTGGAGCGTGACGGTGCAGGTACGTCGCTCGTTCCTATTATGAGAAAACACGTATAATCAACAGTGCCACGCGAGAGCAACAGCACGCCAGTTTTACCAGTTTGTGGTGAAATTTGAGTCTGTTTTCCTTCCTTGAGCACAGGAGATTCATTTTTCTGGGGACGTAGAAAGTATAGTGTTCTGATCATGTGCATTGCAGCTTATCTCTGTTTCCCTCTTTCAGACTCAAAACACAAATGAGGAGCTGAGAAACTTTTACAAAGTTCTCTCCACAAACACAGATGGAGAAACGGAGTTTGTGTCAACGGTGGAAGGTAGTCACAGCGCAGCGTCGCTTTATTGCTACACGTTTACAGCAGAGTAATACTGGAGGGAACTTTTTTTTAATGAGAACTTTCTCTTCCCTTTTCCTCTCGGCAGCATACGATTACCCAATTTATGGGACACAATGGCATCCAGAGAAAAACGCGTTCGAATGGACGCGGCCGTACATCACACACTCTCAAGCAGCCATCAAGACCACCTTCTACATGGCTGAATTCTTCGTCAATGAAGGTATGAACACGGCTTTATTTTTGCTACGTTAATTGCATAGTAAGTGCATGCGAGAGCCTTAGTGATCAGTAAATCTCGCGTTGTTTCATCTTCTTACAGCCAGGAAGAACTTTCACCGATTTGACTCTGAGGGCGATGAGAGAAACGCACTGATATACAACTACAGTCCTGTTTACACCTCGCCCTCCAGCACCTTTGTTCAAATCTATTATTTCTGATGATTGTTTGCGGACTGCTTTTACTTTTCAATGGCTGCATTCGTTAGGTGACTCCTGAATGTTTAATATTATGGTTCGATTTTCAATTTGCTGCCATTTATTGAATCTGCAGCTGAACAAGTAGTAAGTCAAAAAAAAATTTTTTTACATTAATTAAATGTTTTAAAAGAATTCAGATATTTTAAGGAATTCTGTCCTGATTTAATGTTCACAGTCTCTGTTCAGAACGAGACTCTCTTTTAGTGAAACTTGAACACCAAACAGAAAGGAGGTAAGAAGAACATTTCATTTCTCTGTAGGATCCTTTCGCTAATGTTTCATCATACTCATGATAACAATCTGAGCCTGTTAGTGGCAAAACAAGCACTTTAAATGGCTCCTGGCTTGTTTCACCGCTGCTGACTGTAGCACTCTCTTTTATTATTGGACCAGTTTCAAAAATTGTTGTTCCCGCAAGTCATTTAGACACAGAAACATGGGAAATCTGGAAATTAGGGTCCAGTTTGAAAAATACCAAAGTTACCCTTTAAAACTGCTGCTGCATTTAGTTGCACTGATCAGTACTTTTACAATCTGCAAAGTCTGTTCAAGTTCAAAGTTGCTCAGAACCAAATGGCAAAAACACAGCTCACAACCAGCTTTTCAGTTAACACTGTGGAGCTTTTAGGAACTTAAATAGCAATAATATTAAAGTGCATTCACAAAAAAAATCCTGATTTTCTTAATTAACAAAATTGTGTTAAAAAAAACTTGTTTACCAGTTTCATTAAATTTCCTAACCTTTTTTTTCTCAATCAACAGGATTATTCCAGAATTATGAGAAACATTTTTAAATCCTCTTGTTTGTCTGAAATAACGAAGGCAATATCATGCATAATGCTTCTGTAGAAAGGAGTAAATGTTGGATTTATATTTGACAGCTCACCAGAAAGATGCCTCTAAGTGAATGTTGCATTATTTCTGCTAGATGTGTAAATAGTAAATTGTTGGATAACATGTAACACCTTGAAACACTGATGTCAACATTCTGTTTTTGCTAAGAAAAAAAAAATCAAACCAGCTTAAAAAATCACAATAAAACATGAACCAAAAAACACTAAAGGCTGATAAAATATCTAATTTTTATTCTAACATTTACCTTCATGCCACAATCTGCCATTAATCTTCTATGCTTTGGATAACAAAGTTGAGCTTCTTGGAAAAAAGTCCTCAACCGCTGGCGAGAAAGGTCGATGTTGCCATTGGCGTTTATAAATTCCACTTTTAAATCAATTACAGCAACAGGAGAACAGAAATGAATAGTCAAATGTAACTTCCAAAATGCTTTATGCACAAATAACACTCAGGTAATATTGTTTCTTTTTTTTCTTCTTTTTTTTTTTAGAATAAAATGATATTGGAATAACATTTACACATCAAGCTGACGAGACTGGGATCTCAATCACAATACTACTGGAAATGTAATTTATGCAATCCAGTAAGGAACATTCAAGATGTCAAAATTACCATGAGCTACCGGGGATAGTGCTGCAAATAACGTCTTAACATGCACTGAAACGTAACACGAATGGCCATTCAAATTTTGGGAAAAGAAAAAAAATAGAAAAATGGAAAACTAAATATGTGCCTCAAAAAGCATTTTGTACACAAGTCGTGTCAATTGGACTATTTCCCACCTTATATACAAATAAATAATTTTTCCAGGGATAGCATTATTCCCAATAGCTTGTTACCTCAACCTTGAACAATGTGTTTGCTAATTTAAGCTGAGTGTAATTAACAAACACAGCACTTTCTGTTTGTTTAACTATCATTCTTAAACATCTTATAAGCCATAATGCATGCAAATTCTGTACATTTTAGCTCAGTGTAATAATGATCATTGGGCATACATCCAGAGAATACTTCATATTTTTAATGAAACTTCAAAGCCTGAGCAAAGTGTTCTGTTTCTTCCAAGAACACAATAAAAGAGCAATGAGCAACTTCTTAAGAATGACCCAAAATATAGCAAGAAAATAGTTTAAGTTAGAAAAAAAATTCTTGAAAAACTGAAAAATAAAAAATAAAAACAATAATTACAACAATATACAAGACCTGAAAAAAGTGCTAAATATATAAAGAGATAGATTTTTTCTGATAAAATTTTAAAGATCTTATAATAATTATAAATGCATGTTTCTGGGCATTTTTTCGCTAATTTCCAAATGTTTTCCCTCTTTCTTTTCCTTTTAATATTTTTCTTGTCATGTTTTACTTTTTTTTTCATTTCTTGCATTGTTGCTCATTACTTTTATTGCATGTTTTTGAAAGAAACCAATTTTCTCAGGTTTCAATTGTTTAAATACTTTTAATGGCCATCTGAATGCAGCCCAAGAACGCTCATGTCAATCCAGGTTTCAAGAACTTCACATTTAACAGCTAGCTGCTGCCTGCAACTTAATATTTAACAGGCAAAAATTTAAATGAAATTAAATAGAACTTTTCTAAATCCCTACGAGAAGTTACGCAAATAAGCTTTCGTCCAATAATGTCAACAGTTCCCTTAAAATTAGCCTTGTGGTTTCGTACTTCATAATGAGTCCCACAGCAGGGAGCTTTCTGACAAAGTAAGGCACAGTGACCAAAATAAGTGGATGCTTCTGTTTAAAAAAAAAAAAAAAAAAAAAATCATAAATAAAACTGGAGCGTCACAATAAAACTCATAAAACAAACACTGAGAAACCCGCGGCGCTTCTTTTCTTCCAAACACTTTGCAGTTAGAGAATTCTGTCAGCATCACTGAAGGACATAAAAAATGAGGCTACGAGATGTACATCGGGGCAAACATGAATACCGGAAGAAAAATGTATCCGTAATAGCCGAGTGAATGTTTGTGTGCTATTTTACATACCGTAAGAACAACAGACACAACCACAGTCCAACATGAAAGTTCTTCACAACTTTAAAAATAGTAACATTTCCTGTATCTGCACAATTCCAGACACCCGCAGTGAACACTATCGACCAGCGTTCTTCACCAGGCGTCTGATTTCATTAATATACAAGCCCATGAGTTATGTGCTATAAGGTGTTTCATCTCGTCACAGCTTGAAAGTCTGTGTGAGAGCTGATCCTTTGTCTCCGCTGCTTTTACAGGAGCTGGTCCATCCTGCTGTGAAAGACTGCTGCCTGTTAAATCAATCTGTATATTCCAAAACATCGTGTCAGGTCATCAGTCTTTGTAGGCTCTCCGGAGGGCCGTTTGGAGTTGAACTCAGGGCAGAAAGAGGGAGGATGGATGTAGAAGTAGGTCTGCTGGAAAGGCAGTCTCAGGTTCAGCATGCGGACACAGGGAGTCCAAATGCAAATCAAATTGAGCAAGAACAGATGAGAGTTGCATATTGAGGACGACTGTATGCCAGTGTTGTGCTTGGGCACTGGGACAGGATGGAGATAAGGTAGGCGAACATATGGGTGGGAAGGATTTCAGGGCACACAAGCCACTAGAGGCCAAGCTAACCCTCATCTTCGCTCTCCTCCTCCAGGGCCTCCTCGAACACCCGCTCCGGTAGCCTGAAGCATTCCTCGAAGAAGTTCACCAGAGACTGGCTGAGGTGCTGCCTTGTTGCTTCGCTGTGAATGAAGTGGCCTTCATCTGGGTAGATCTGAGACACAGAGAATGGGTGAGTGAGACACTGACATGTATCACAAGACCGTTTATTATATTTTATCATCAAAATATTTGGGGAATCAGAAGAAAACTTTATCTCTTTATCTCCCACACTAACAACAACTCCTAAAAATCTGGTGTGCAGTGAGGCTGAATTTATTGTGTTGAGTCATAGTAAAATTGTTGAAAAAATTGTTCTGGCGTAGAATGCTTTAAACACTTCAAAAAGGCCATAGCATAGGATGTAGCAAAAATGGCCAAGAAAACAACAAAATAACATGTCCAAAAAATCCACTGAAAATGCAATACTATAGATTGGAAAAAATGTCAAAAAATGACATGTCCAAAAAACCATTTAAAACCACATAAAATAGCATGCCGAGACATGCCATAACATTTTGTGTTGCAAAAACGGCCAAAATCACTATAATAATGGATGTTGGGAAAAAAAAGCGAAAAAACAAGGCTAAAAATGTCAAAATGTCCCAAAAAAAGGTGAAAACACCTCAAACAGCATAAAATACCTTGCCAAATCTCACCATAGCATAGCATTTTGCAAAAAAAACAGCCAAAATCACCATTAAATGTGATGTCCAAAAATCCACCAAAAATGTAAGGCTATAGTATGGCAAAAATGTCAAAAAATGCCATTTTAAAAAACTGCTAAAACCCATTATAAACCGCTTAAAATAGCGTGCCGAGACGTCCTATAGCAAAGGGTTTTGCAAAAACCGCTCAAAACACCATTAAATAGCATGTCCAAAAATCCTCAAAAATGCAAGGCTATAGTATGGCAACAATGTCAAAAAATGCCATTTTTAAAAAACTGCTGAAAACCATTTAAAACCACATGGAATAGCGTGCCGAAACACGCCGTAGCAAAAAGTTTTGCAAAAACAGCTCAAAACACTATTAAATAGCTTGTCCAAAATTCCACCAAAAAAAAAAAGCAAGGCTATACTATGGCAAAAATGTCAAAAAATGCCATTTTCAAATAACTGCTGAAAACCATTATAAACCCCTTAAAATAGTGTGCCAATACACGCTATAGCAAAGGGTTTTGTAACACAGCTCAAAACACCATTAAATAGCATGTCCAAAATTCCACCCAAAAAGAAGCAAGGCTATACTATGGCAAAAATGTCAAAAAATGCCATTTTCAAATAACTGCTGAAAACCATCATAAACCGCTTAAAATAGCGTGCCGAAACACGCCGTAGCAAAAGGTTTTGCAAAAACAGCTCAAAACACCATTAAACAGCATGTCCAAAAATCCACCCAAAAAGAAGCAAGGCTATACTATGGCAAAAATGTCCAAAGATGCCATTTTCAAAAAACTGCAGAAAACCATTTAAAGCCACATAAAATAGTGTGCCAAAACACGCCGTAGCAAAAGGTTTTGCAAAAACAGCTCAAAATACCATTAAATAGCATGTCCAAAAATCCACCCCCAAAAAAAAAGAAGCAAGGCTATACTATGGCAAAAATGTCAAAAAATACCATTTTTAAAAAACTGCCGAAAACCATTATAAACTGCTTAAAATAGCATGCCGAAACACGCCGTCACGAAGGGTTTTGCAAAAACAGCTCAAAACACCATTAAATAGCATGTCCAAAAATCCACCAAAAAAAAAAGCAAGGCTATAGTATGGCAAAAATGTCAAAAAATGCCATTTTCAAAAAACTGCTGAAAACCATTATAAACCGCTTAAAATAGCGTGCCAAGACACGCCGTAGCAAAAGGTTTTGCAAAAACAGCTCAAAACCCCATTAAATGGCATGTCCAAAATTCCACCCAAAAAGAAGCAAGACTATACGATGGCAAAAATGTCCAAAGATGCCATTTTCAAAAAACTGCAGAAAACCATTTAAAACCACATAAAATAGTGTGCCGAAACACGGCGTAGCAAAAGGTTTTGCAAAAACAGCTGAAAATACCATTAAATAGCATGTCCAAAAATCCACCAAAAAAAAAAGAAGCAAGGCTATAGTATGGCAAAAATGTCAAAAAATGCCATTTTCAAAAAACTGCTGAAAACCATTATAAACCGCTTAAAATAGCGTGCCGAGACACGCCATAGCAAAGAGTTTTGCAAAAACAGCTCAAAACACCAATAAATAGCATGTCCAAAATTCCACCCAAAAAGAAGCAAGGCTATACTATGGCGAAAATGTCAAAAAATGCCATTTTCAAAAAACTGCTGAAAACCATTATAAACCGCTTAAAATAGCGTGCCGAGACACGCCATAGCAAAGAGTTTTGCAAAAACAGCTCAAAACACCAATAAATAGCATGTCCAAAAATCCACCCAAAAGGAAGCAAGGCTATACTATGGCAAAAATGTAAAAAAAAATGCCATTTTCAAAAAACTGCTGAAAACCATTATAAACCGCTTAAAATAGCGTGCCCGGACACGCCATAGCAAAGGGTTTTGCAAAAACCGTTCAAAACACCATTAAATAGCATGTCCAATATTCCACCCAAAAAGAAGCAAGGCTATACTATGGTAAAAATGTCAAAAAATGCCATTTTCAAAAAACTGCTGAAAACCATCGTAAACTGCTTAAAATAGCGTGCCGAGACACGCCATAGCAAAGAGTTTTTCAAAAACCGCTCAAAACACCATTAAATAGCATGTCCAAAATTCCACCCAAAAAGAAAGCGAGGCTATACTATGGCAAAAATGTCAAAAAATGCCATTTTCAAAAACTGCTGAAAACCATTATAAACCGCTTAAAATAGCGTGCCAAGACATGCTATAGCAAAGGGTTTTGCAAAAACCGCTCAAAACACCATTAAATAGCATGTCCAAAAATCCACCCAAAAAGAAGCAAGGCTATACTATGGTAAAAATGTCAAAAAATGCCATTTTCAAAAAACTGCTGAAAACCATTATAAACCCCTTAAAATCGCGTGCCGAGACACGCCATAGCAAAGGGTTTTACAAAAAACGCTCAAAACACCATTAAATAGCATGTCCAAAAATCCACCCAAAAGGAAGCAAGGCTATACTATGGCAAAAATGTCAAAAAATGCCATTTTCAAAAAACTGCTGAAAACCATTATAAACCGCTTAAAATAGCGTGCCGGGACACGCCATAGCAAAGGGTATTGCAAGAACCGCTCAAAACACCATTGAATAGCATGTCCAAAAATCCACTCAAAAAGAAGCAAGGCTATAGTATGGCAAAAATGTCAAAAAATGACATTTTTTAAAAAACAGTTGAAAACCATTATAAACCATGTAAAATAGTGTGTCGAGCAAAGGATTTTGCAAAAACACCATTAAATAGCATGTCCAAAAATCCACCAAAAAAGGTATGGCTAGAGTATGGAAAAATATCAAAATGTGACTTGTCCAAAAAAACTGCTGAATGCCACATAAAGTAGTATGTCGAAACATGTCATACTATATGATGTTGACCATCATTACGTAGCATGTTGAAAAAAACGACCAAAACAACATTTTATAGTATGGCGAAAATAAAAATGTCAAAATATGATATGGCATAAACAACAGCTGAAAACTACATAATATAGCACGTGGAAAGGTGTCATAGTATAGAATATTGAAAAAACAGCCAAATACATCATAATACAGCACTTTAAAATATGACATGTCAAAAAATGGCTGAAAACAACATAGAATGGCCTGTTGTGTCACATCATGACATGTTGTTTTATCATGTTTTTGGCAATTTTTTGAACATTCTATGCTATGTCATTGTATAGTAGCTCATTAAAAATGTCACGAACAAATTTTAATGGCCATAGTATATGTCACAAAATTTCATAAAAATTGCCAAAAATAAAATAATGATGTAGTTTAAATTTGCATGAAAATGTCATAAGAAAGTATGTAATAAAAAATGGCATAAAAATGTCCTAGCTTAGCATAATGTGAAAAAGTGCTTACAAAAGGTCATAGTATATCATGTCACATTGTTTTTTATTATTATTCAAATGTCATTCTATAGCGTTTCTTTGCAAAGCAGGTCATAGTACAGTAGGCCATTTAGTTTTTATAAAAATGTCAGTTTAGTATGAAATGAAAAATGTCATTAAAAAGATTTCATTATTTTTCTTGGTTTAACAAATTAATTTAGCACTAAATTGGTATTATACTAAACCTTTGGTGTTTTTATTTAACAGGAACATTCTGAATGAGTTATCATTCTTATATGGGTTGACCTTAAGTCTATTAAAGATATGAGAAACCAGGTTTATGCATGTATGCACAGTAACCCGTCGATCAGTCCGAAATAAGCTCCAGCGAACATTCAGCTCCAGTGCATTGTATCCTAATTGGATTAGTCCTGGTGTTAATGCAGGATGCCCAAGAAGGTCTCATAATCTCATTATGTGGAATGAAACCATTGTGAGGGCTAATCCTCTGCCTGCTGTGGGATTCCACTGGGATCACAAAGCTTCCGGAGGTTGGAGAAAAACTGAACCAGGCAGAGGAATTGGATCAGCAGACGATGTAATTACAAGAAAGTGAAACTAAAACCACATACCTGTAAGGTATAGTTGGCCTTCTCATTGATGAGCTGGGCGATGAATTTTGCTGTATGTTGGAAATGGACCTTTTCTGGAAAAAAAACAACAATATATAGGCTGGAATGTCAGAAACCTTCATGTTTTATATAACAATTAAAAAATGATGCAAAGTTTTAAACTTCCCTGTCGTACCATCAGCTGTTGGATGAATAATGAGAAACTTCTTATCCATGAATTGGGATGCTCTGTGTGCTAAATTTGCCATCTGGGGAGTAATGATGACACACAGCAAAAGATTAAAAGAAATGAGATACTATAGTAATTATCAAAACTGGAATTTTAAACACACTAATTGCAATCAAATCTTACTGTGTATGCCCTTGGATCGGGTTTAGGCAGTCCAAGATATCTCTCTGAAAATGCAGAGGCTGCAGGGGAAAGAGGGTTTCAATTAATACTTTGACATCAATATTAAATCAAAACGTCACATTAATAACACAATTCATTTGTTATTTCTGTCTCTGGCCATTTGGAAGGAAATAAAGTTCGCTTTCCCAGGTTATTCTCCTCCGTATGCAAATGTGTTCACCCATCTACATATTCTGTAGTCTTGAAGCTGTTGCACCTTCATTTGCAATTCCAAACTTATACAGTGTCATGGCATGTCTCTCACCCCCCCTGGCAAAGCGAGAGAAATCAAATTGATGGGAAATCAGTCACACCGCAACGCCCAGCTCCTCCTTAATTTGCAGTTTCCTGACTCGGCGCAGCTACAAGAGCACCGTCTCTCCTTCGCCGTCACTCTCCTGACACCCACAATTCTACATTTCACACATTTCATTCTTTTGGTAGCTGAGGTGAGGCCAGTGTAGCTAACTTTGTCTGGTGCTGTTATGATCGGGTTCTCGGTGTATCTGCAGCATCACGCTGATGAGGTGAATATGCCGTTTTATTCCTCACACGCGGAGAACATGCAGTCACGGAAATAACTCCCAGCTGCAGGGGTAAAGGTGCGATATTTGCAATCTCTTTTTCCCTTTGAATACTTGCCTGAGCCTGAATGATTATGCAGAGATACTGTTTGTTTGCTACATGTAGCAGAGACCATATGTAATCTTGATATTAAATATATGCAGTATACAGAGACTATGGCTTTTTGCAGGCTAGAATACAGATGAAAAAATTCTTAGCCAAAAAAACAGCTTACCGTATAATTCAAAGTCGGTGATCGGTGATAGGACAGCGCCACACTTTACAGGGGATTCCTCACCGCTCACCAACAGGCTGGTGACGTAGCCTCCATACACCTGAGAAACAACAAAGTGCATGTAATCACCACTGGTGGAATGTAGCTAAGTGCATTTACTCAGCAACTGTACTTTTTAGAGATACATAGTTCTCACAGAAGAGCCACACTACAAATATATGATGATCTGAGTGTGGTACAATTAAAAACTGTTTATACAAACATATATGTATTCGAGCAGTATTCCTAATGAACTCTCTAGCTCCAAAAACTTAATATCTATATATGGCATTAGAAGTTTCATTGTGGATTAAAACTAAAATAAATTCATGTCTGGGAAACCCTGGATAACAATTTTACTGCACAGTAAGTACTTTTACTTTTTATATTTCATGTGCATTTTGCTGATACTTATACATTTACTATAGTTAAGGATCTGAATATTTCTGCCACTACTGGTTATCACGTGGCCTGGAGAGTAAAGAGGACTTTTTTTTGTACCTTTTGAACAGCCAGCATAAATGTAAATAATGGTAGAATGGGTTATTGTGGGTGCGCCTGGTACTTGAAGAATGTAAAAATCTATTCTTTGCGTTAACAAAGACATGCATAAGTCTTTCAGGTTCACACTGAGACTTTTCTTACCTTTCCAAAGGCTCCGACTCTTGTTTTGTCAACATAGGGCTCTTTCAAAAGAAAACTGCAAAAGATTAACATTAGTTCTAGTTAGCAAGCACAATTCTCACCATAACAACTGAGGCTAAAACATACAAGATGCTTTCAGCAGTGGTGTTTTCAGGGAACCTTTAATTATGCAATGACTACTACCATAACAACTACTCTTACTACTAGCAGTTACAGCTTATTGCTTCAACAACTAAATGCTGAAAATAAAAGACAGATATTTTTGAAAAAGAGCAAGTGATGTGAGAGGATGTTTGCTAGACTTATTGTGATGTGTTGAATAGAAATTCAAAAGTTTAAATGTCTTGTATTGAACATATTTCATTTGCAGATGGGGCCACTGAGAAGTTCCTTTTTGGTAACATAAATGGCTTCATGTAAAACAAATACTGTCTCATAAGGTATAAGAACCAGCTTAATCTAGCTATCCTCAAATACACTGTTACACATACAGTACATTGTGTCACTTCCACTGTTAAGAAATCAGATGGAAAACTCATTTTTATAGAAACGCTGTTGTGAGACAGAGCATGTCAGTGGTGTTGGAAAGCTTCTATAATGCATGTTTTGCTGAAATTCTGAACCCCGAGTAGATATTCATTGCATGTTTACTCTAATGTCTGTTAAATGTTTGATAAGACAGGATGAAAATATCTCATACTTCAGTGCATCCTTCTGATCCTGTTCTTCGTACACGCCCAGTTTCTTCTGGATCCGATGCAGCAGGTTGGTGCCCTGGAAGCCGCTGCCTCGGCCGTCACAGCGCACCACGATGGCACCGAAGCTGCTCACCAGCACCGTGGCCCAGTCCATGTGAAACTGCTCCGCCACCATCTGGCCACCAGGTGTCCCGTCGCTGCACAGACATATGCACAGACAAACTGATCAGAACAATGAAGACTGTTACATGCAATACTTGCTTTCCCATCTCATGTCAAAATACAAATGTAAAAAGTTGCATGTAAATTAGTTTGTGTCTGTTTGTAACCCCAACAAAATGATCTCCTCATTTGCGTAAAAAGTGCTTGTCAATCATATTTTTGTGTGTGTACTATTTACCGTGTATATCTGTGATCAACATTGTGCAGGGAAAGCGCTGCAACATCAGCAGAAGAGGGAGGCAATATGAGGATGAAAAAAAGCTCAACATGTTGTATGCACAGGTGGCTGTGGTTCAGAGGTAGTGCAGGTTGTCCTCTGGTCAGAAGGTTGGCGGTTCAATCCCCACCTTCTCCATTAAACAAAACAAAGCATCCTTGGGCAACATACTGTACCCCAAATTGCTCCCAATGCCATGCCATCAGAGCATGAGTGTATATTTATAGTTAGTGGGTAGCAAGTGTTACCATGCATGGTAGCCTCAGCCATCAGTGTGTGACTGGGTGTATGTGACATGTAGTGTCAAGGCACTTTCAGTGGTCAGAGGACCAACAAGGCGCTAAAGTGCAGTACATTTACTATTTACATAATTGAATTAATCAATTTCCTAAAAAAAATGATTGGCTCAGCATAAACTCTTTCATAGTTTACATAACTTTATTTGCTTATACTTTCTCCCCACATTTTACTTGCACTATTTTATGTGTGACATTCAGGTTTTGCTTTTGCTTGTGAATTTTTGTTTCATATGTAAATACAGAGCATGGTTAGAGGATACCTGAGGCCTAACATTTTAGTTGATGAACGCCAACTGCTTTGCATATGATAAAAATAAAGCACTTGAACTTTCCCACTGTCTGATTCTTTGAGACCTGCAGGTGTTTAAACTGGGAAAAAATAGAGAGTGAAAATAAGACATGCAGAGCACAAAGGACCAGATTGTGAAAATATTAGCTTTGAGTTGCAGGCCTGAGGAAAGAAATGCTAATGCAAGAACAGAGTGGACGGGAGGGTAAGTTTTCCCATTCACAGAGTAATTAATATCCAGCTAGCAGAGCAACACATCTTCAGATTAATATGTCTGATTAAAACTCTGTTCAGAAAGTCTCCATCAATGAGGACAGCCATGTAAGGTCAGCACTGCTTATGGGCTCATACTTTTTTCTCTGTGTAAGTCTGTGCAGCAAATGTACTGTAAACAATGTGTGAAAATGAGTCACACATACACGAGCAGGAGCAGAGGGTAGTGTGCTGTGTCCTGGAAGCCGGCAGGTTTGAGGATCTGCATCGACAAGGCTGAAATACAGATGCAAACAACTGTTATACAAAACCAAATACAGTAAATGCTCAACAGATTTACTTACCCACTAATCTGTCACTTTTCAAGCTGCTGAAACATTTAAAGGCAGGGATGTTTTATTAACTATCTCACTGATTTACTTGGGAAGACTTTCTTCGCATAGCATTCAAGTGCTTGGGTTGGCTTGGTGTCCATGCTTGTGTGAGGCAGTGCAAAACTACCATTTTTATTTTATATACATTTGTCACCATTCAGTGATAAAGTACAGATTCTGTACCATATGCATGTAAAAAAGACGATACAGGAGAGGGTGATAAAGGTAAATTTTTCATAAACACAAACTGTGACATTAGGTCACAGGGCAAAGAATTTGGGGACCACTGCTGTTAAGATTTGCTTCTTACGTTAGTACGCAATGTCTTTGAATTGTGTTTATTTATCTGAAAGTTTTTTTAAGTTTGAGTTTCTCAACCATCATTTTATTTACAATCCATTAATGTGACTGTGGCTGTGACACATACTGTAATCGTCCATGTTGATCTCCTTGTACTCCACTTTAGGCATCTGCATGGAGTCCAGGGTCAGCCTCAGGTTCTCATTGATCTCCAGTTTGTGTACTTCTGCAATACCTGTAGGGAGCATATGAATAACCTAATAAAATACCAAATTATGCTGTTTTTACATGGCTCATGACAATAAATATTGTGCTTATATTTCCATTTATGGAGCTCCACATATGGAGCGATTTATTAAAATTCCTAAAAGAAAGCAGTTGCACACAATACCAGAGTCCCTCATCTTCCTCACTTTCAGCATGAACTCAATCAAAATACAAACCAAGTACAGTGAAAGCTGAAAAAAAAGATAAAAAAAAAAACAACAAAAAAAACCAGACATGACTGCTGCAGCTGAAATTGACCTGGATTCTCTCAAGGCAAACTTCATGCCTAAAGAGGTTGTCCTGAATAGAGAACTGGCTGTATTTATTCCACAGCTACAGCTACTTTGTGCAACACTTAACACCATCACCCTTGGCTGCCATGGCTGCTGGAGTCAAAGGGGGTGTAGTGAACATCATATGTTGGAATTGGTTTGTGTAAACGGTCGAGAGGAAAAGGAAAGAAATCCACCACGGCTGCCAGACCTGCTCGTACTGACAGACTCAGATAAAACCTGACAAGCTGATGGAGGAAAACTTCAATGAAACCCTCTGAGAGGGAGCAAGAAAGGAGCTCTGCCTGGACTATACGTGCATATTTATATTGGTCACATTAGCAGCACAGCACAAGAAATGGCAATGCCGGCCGGTTGGTTGACTGAAATATCTCAACAATCACTGAATGGATTGCCATAAAATTTAGTGGCGGTGTTTATAGTCCCCAGCAGATGAATCTTACAAGACTAGCCTTAGTGATCCTCTGAGTTTTTCCCTACAACCAAGGCGTTAATATCTGTATTTATGAGTGAAATTTTCTGAACATCTATTGGATGGACTGCAATGTAATTTGGTGCAGACATTCATGGTCCCCAGCAGATTAATTCTATCATACTTTAAGTTTTTCTCTGACTTTTTCGCTTGGACTAAGTTGATATTTGTATTTTCATGTAAAATTTCTTGAAAACTTTTGGGTAAATTTGGTTTAGACATGCATGTCCCCCCTGTTCATGTTGAATTCTAATAACTTTTTTGATTAACTTAACCTCAAGCGACATGAACAGATCAAAATGTTAAATAAGTTTATGACTAAACTGCTCCAAAACTAATGACAACTTCATGAGCTGCAGCTGTACTTTTTGTTTATTGCTAATTGTATGATAACATGCTCGAAATGAAAATGCTGATATGCTTATGTTTAGCAGGTGAACGAGGTTAGCTCCATTGTACTGGAGGAAGGCAAACATCTATGTGGCCAACAACTCCAACACTTGGCAATTCACACCAAAACAATTAGACTAATAAGTATTACAGTATTACAATATGCATTACAGTTAAGAGGAAAAATGTGTATTCTGGATTTGGGAGTGAACTGTCCCTTTAATGTCAATTTAATTTTAAATATGTCAGTGTAGAAAAGTGGGAAAGTATGGTAGGAAAACATTATTGGTCTTGAAAAACACGTAACAGCTGAGTACATCAAATAATCTACACTAATAACATCACAACTTCTTTTAACATTGTCAGAGCAGGGACTTCATACTGGTCGAAGATGACACTGACCATAACACACACACACACACACACACTGTTGTAATCAAATTACAGTATGCTGATATTGACATTGGGCAGGTCATAATTTAATGAGGACATCCATTGTGAAGAGTAATGTGATTACTGCCATTATGCACGACTTGGCTCGCAGACAAACAGTGAGTCAGTGCACAGGTGGTCATTCTGCAAAGGAAACACTGTTGTCTCCTTCTGACAAGGTCGATGTCAGTGTAGCTATTATGCTACTGCGCGCAAGGTCTCTGGTTACTTCTTTAATATAACTCAGAGTCTTGTAAATGCAAATTTGTGATAGAGTTGTTGGAAATACTCACTCTCTCTGTCCTGCGTCTCACTTTCCGCGTCTCTCTGTGTCTTGTAAACAGCTACAAATGGGATGTCCCGTCCTAAAGAGAAAATCAGAAAGTTTTATTGTCATTTCAAAAACATCAGTGAAACATCAGGAAATGTTGAGGATAATTTCAGCTTCTTAGGTCAATGTTTTGGGGCACTAAAGTAATGACATACAGGTACAATGCTATATAGTTCCCTTCACCTCCCCTTCAGAAAAAAAGAACAAAATGGAGATACAAGATCTTTTGTCTGTTGAACAAAGAGGCAATTCTTTGCTTATCTGATTCATATAATGCACTGATTAAACTAGCTTTTCCATATCTAGGGCACAGACAGAGGTGAAGTCCCTAATATTAAACCCCTAAAACCCAGGATGGAAAAGGGACAGCAAATGAAGTGGTGGATGCACTTAGCAAATTGGGGCCACGGCACAGGAACATTTTGGTTGCGTATGGTAGAAAGTACACCAGCTCATTCCTCCCACTCTATTTCCTTGTGGTAATGATATCATAGACTCATGACATAAATTCGTCTCGGCAAGCTGTGAGGACAGAGGTGGACTACAGATGTATGAGGTGCAGGGCAATTGAGTGTCTGTGATTTCCGGGATCTGAAGGAAGAGTTTGATAGCATTAATGGTCATTACCTCTTTGATATGACTTGATGATCATTTAGAGTGATTCAGAGGTGATCGAAACAAAAAGTGTTGTATCAGAGATTAAAAACTGAAGCTAAGAGGCTTTGAGTCAACCCGAAATCAGAAACATGAATCTTTTTAATCATTTGGGCTTGATTTTTGACTGTGAAAGTGCTCTGACATTTTCCTTGAAAAGCGCTTGCTTGTTCTTCTTTTATTGTCATGGCTAGCAGAGAATCTATGCATGCAGGTATTTCCATTTTAAGGTACTTTATATACTTTATACTAAACTAAATTTCGGTGGGGAATGCACTTTTTAATACATTAAATTTACCAGCTATCGTTAGGATCAATAAAGAGAAAATCATAAATCACAGTATTCTTGACCAAATATCTCAATACTAATGCGATGACTAGTGGTGCTTTCACAAAATACTTACATAATGCAATTTTTGATGAATAATCATCAGTACTGTGGATATAAAGTGGTTAAAAGCAAATAATAGAACTTCTACAACAGTGTGGTAAAATCCTAAAATGAAATTACTGTAATGCAGCCTTTAATATGTGCAAACAACTCTTATACTGCAACAGAACAGAGAAGCTATGATTGCAACACACATAGAGGAAGTGCGACTTAATTCTCTATTTAGAGAGCCATTACTCAGTTTTATCTATAGTGAATAGCGGTTTGCCATTATATTAATGCTCTGAATGTTGCATACATCTCCTTTAAGTAAACACAATTTACAACTTCACTGTTAAAACAGAGTCCGATGCGTCCACATAACATGAATAATTTGGACATAGACTTGAGTGGAGCTAGAGGGATGATACAGCTTAGCTCAAAGTGAGGAGGACATGAGTCAAAGCTACTATGTTAGCTACCTTGGCAGTTAAGCAGGAAATGACTCATGTTGTGGCTAAAGGAGCCGCTGATGTAGTCACAGCTGTTGGACAAGGCGCACGACAGACAGCGACGGTTGAACGAGCCAAAAGTGTCCGCACTATGGAAACAAAGAAGAAGATATTACATGTTTTGCAAACATTTTCTTTTAATCTAAATGAGCAAAATGTAATCTACTTCTAAAATAATAATAAAAAACAGAGACCAGCTGTTACCTGTACAAATGTCTTCGCTTTGGCCCATCCTCCGTGCTTAAGAAATATCTATATTAAGAGAAAAAAAGAATGCCATAGCAGCAGTTTGAATTTAGCCACCATATGTAATTTTTTGTGAGTTTAGCAGAGCTGTGTTCACCACTCAAGCACACATAAGAAGTGCACAAACTACTTACTAGAATAGATGTTTCATAAATGAATGATGGGGTGGGGGGGGGATCCTTTTAGAACAGAAGTAGGGCAAATCTTACCCCTCTGGGAGAGTTGTCTTTTTGGGTGAGTTTTTAAAGCCAGTTCAGCACTTGGAACAATGAGTAATGTGTTTCTATATATGTTTGTGTGAACGCAGGTGTGTACATGTGAGATCATGTTAGTCACATCACAGTTGCCTTGTGGCCTGGATTGTGGGTGTGAAATTATCTAGGAGTGACGGGGATGAGTCACAATCCTCATGGGAGCAACAGTGACGTGGGCGTTTTCACATCGAGCACATTTAGAACAGTTTATTGTGTGGAAACTGTACGAGCTGGAAGAAGAACACGAGGCTCACCACAACAGATCATAGCTGCTGCCTCAGAATATAGCAGCAGTGCTATAAACTACTCACAGACTATAATCAGTACACATCTTGGCAATAAAGAGGGTCATTTGTCTGCTGGACAGCAACAAACAATCTGCTTCACTGTGCTCTGTCCATGGTGCTGAAGCATTCAAAGGCAAATAGAGAGAGACCATGCATACAGTCATGGAAAAAATTATTAGACCACCCTTGTTTTCTTCAATTTCTTGTTAATTTTAATGCCTGGCTCAACTAAAGGTACATTTGTTTGGACAATTATAATGATAACAACAAAAATAGCTCATGAGAGTTTAATTTAAGAACTAAGAACTATTCATTTTCCATGGTTTTCTTGATAATAACCAGAATTACTTAAATTCTTACATCAATAGCTATGGCATCGTACCGCCAAAAACACTACTTTTAAGCATTCCATGTTTTCTTTTCTGTTTGCTTTAAACACATGATACACACAAGAGTTAATACTTGATTGCATAACCATTGTTTTTGATGACTGCAGCCATGCGTCTTGGCATGCTCTCCACCAGCTTCTGACATTGTTCTGCTGTCACAGCAGCCCATTCCTGTTGGACAAATTCAAACAAATTTTCTTTGTTTTTGGGCTTGTGGTTCTCCATTTTGAGTTTGATGATTTTCCACAGGTTTTCAATTGGATTAAGATCTGGTGATTGAGCAGGCCAAGGCATGGTGCGAATGTTGTGGTTCTCCATCTAGGCTTTAACTGACCTTGCCGTGTGGCAAGGGGCATTGTCTTGTTGGAAAATCCAGTCATTCGAGGCAGGAAAGAGTTTTCCAGCTGATGGAAGAAGACTGTTTTCAAGGGTAGTCCTGTACATGACCTGGTTCATTAGGCCTTCACACAATTGCATTTGCCCTGTTCCACTCAGACTGAAACAACCCCAGATCATGACTGATCCACCCCCATGTTTTACTGTAGGGGCTAGACAGTCTGGGTTGTAAGCTTCTCCAGGCTTCCTCCTAACCAGTAAGTTGGCTGGAGTGGGCATCAATTCAAAATTGGATTCATCACTGAAGAGAACCTTAGCCCAATCATCAACAGTCCAATCCTTGTGGTCTCGAGCAAAGAGTAACCGGGCCTTCCTCTGCCTTTCATTGATGAAGGGCTTCTTGCGTGCTCTGTGTGACTTCAAACCAGCTTCAACAAGTCGGTTTCGAACTGTCCTTGCCGAACAAGTCACATTTCTCGACAGTGCCCACTCATTTTTAAGGTCCCTGGAGGTCTGACGACGATTCCTGACACAGGAACGGATGAGTGCACGGTCATCTCGTGGGGTAGAAAGACGTTTCCTGCCACGGCCAGGTAGCAATTTGGTAGTGCCATGTTCAGCTTGTTTTTTTTTTGTTGTAATGAACGGCTGTCTTGGAGATCTTCAGTTTTTTCGCTACCTGTCTCTCACTCATGCCAATTTCCAGCAGTGCCAAGATGGCTGCCTTTGTGGCTTCACATAATTCTTTTGTTTTAGGCATTATGTGAGAGCTGACAACTTCTGAGTTGTGCTACGGCTTGAATGTAAGCAGGAAACCACTCTAGGCCTTTGCATGTGCAGTGCTGCTTGTGACATGAAATGGCCTCTTATATACCCTGGGAATCAATTAAGCTTAAGAATGTCAAATAGGACATAAAGTATTATGTGACCAGCTGCATTTTTTGTTGTGTTCATTGTATTATACGTTTAGTGGTACCAGATATTAGAATGAACAAGAAATTGAAGAAAACAAGGGTGGTCTAATAATTTTTTCCATGACTGTATGAATGCCTCTGTCTCTCTGTCTCTGTCCATGGTCCTGAAGCATTCAAAGGCAGGGAGACACGAGCTGTGTTTGAAACCGCTCACTCACTCACTCACTCACTCACTCACTCACTATTCTCTATGAAGCGTGTATTAAAATAATGAACTATATGGGGAATAACTGAGCGAGATTTTGGACACTACCTTGGAATTTTCTTCCTCGGAAATACACAAATGCATTACATTGTGGTGTAGGAGAGTAAAATGTGGGGTACATCCTATGCACACTCAGATTTATTGATGAAATTAACCGCTGAGAATTCAAACACAACCACAGAATGGCGAACACACTACATAGTGCACTATTTCCATTATAGGGAATGGTTTCGAACACATCTACAGAGAGACCCTGCATGAGCATGCCTCTGTCCAAGGTGCCGAAGCATTGGAAAACAGGGAGGCTTTATTATGGATCCCGTCTCTTTTCTTGGCAAGACACAGCCAACACATCATTATGAGTAATTAAATTTGTCACCAAATAAATAATTAAATTAAATTAAATTAAATTAAATAACAATAATAATAATTAAACTCTTCATGTATGTTTTGTTTGTAAATATCTGGAGGCTTGACCAGGGCTGGAGAGGCAGTCACAGCCAGTGAGAGGACAGACAGGGCCTGTGGGGCATGTTAGAGGCCATTCATGCTCTAGCCAATCACAGAACAGCAGAGATGAATCTGCAAATAAAGTCAGTTGGATCTATAATCCTGTGGCAGAGAGACACTGAGAAAACTTGCATAATACTGTGGAAGCTCTGTTTGTCCCTGTCCATGGTGCTGAAAAATTAAACCTACTTTCATTCTTTTATGCAAACCTAGACCAAGTTAGTTTTGCTGAAGAAACACCTGTGCACTTTCTATAGATGGGTTTTCCTTGTCATATATTCAGCTAATGTGGTCTTGTGTTTGGAATAACATGATTTACAATTAAAAAAAACAACTTTGAGACGCTTTGGAGTATTCTTAGAGGTGTCCAATAAATGAGCTAGTGCTGCATCTGCATGACTGTCTTTAACATGAATGAAACAATCTGTACCTTCTGAACATAAAACTACTACAGAATACTATTATACTGCTTTTAGTGTACACTGGGTCAATGTTGTTGGTTGTTTGCGGATGCTCACATCAATTGGCTGTCCTCATTATAGGCCAGGACTTGGGTGACATCCCAGTCTCCAGATGTGATGGACTGCAGTGTGTCTGTACTGGTGTTGGGCTTTGGAGAAAAAAAAAGAAAAGTAAACAAATGTGGGTAACTTGATAACATGATGCTATGAATACAATAAAAGTTGTGATTTTATTGCTTTAACATGGAGAGAGAAAAAAACTCAAGCTAGTGAGCAACAATAAGTTCATGTTAGTGCAAGGTTTAGCTATGAACTGTCTTTTGAAATATTCTGACACTTGCTCTTCTACAGCTTATAAAACACACTCTAACCACTTTAAAAAGCTGTTATAAGGATTACATATCAGGAAAAACAACACTAAATAATAAATGTAATAAATGTTCACCGACTCTTAACAATACTGTACACATAAATATGCTCTGACCTGGGAGATGGACATGGAGATGTGGAAAAATTTGCCCCTGCCTCCTTGAGGAATGGCGCGGGTGAAAAACAGCTTCAGGCCATCCTTAGAAAACAGAGGTTTCTCATTCTGAGGACACAGAGAAAAATCACACAAATCTTATAATATAAAAAGTCAGTATAAAACACAGTTGAATCTAATTGCTGTGCCATGCTGAGCTATAATCAGGTAAGACTTGAAACACAATCTAAACTCAGTTTCAGAATTTACGAGCTAAATACAGGTTTGTTAGCAAATTTCATAAAAAGAATATTGCCATATTTCCTAAAACTGTCACAGTATCTTGACAGTAGTATATCTATGAGACAGATAGCCTATGAAAAAAATCATGGTCCCCTTTTCCTCATAGTGCTTTAAGGTTATTTGGTGGAATTTTTATGCCCCGGACGCCTTGTTGGAAACAGTCAAGCCGAAACCAAGCACTGCACACCTGCTGGATCACATTCTCATTTTACAGCGAAACAGTACACTAAAATGTGTTTCTGGAAACATTTGAGGTGAGAAATAGGCAATGTAGTAACAGAATCTTGATTCATATTTGACCAGTGATGCCTTGTTTGACCGCAGTTCACTAGCAGATTTGATAAAAGTTTCTCCTCACCTGTCTGTGCAGCCATCCTTCACTTTCATCCTCATGTTTCTGTTTAAAAAAAAAAGGGTTGACAGGTTTCTGTTAGTGTATGGAAAAAGCCCAGTGTCTCTGATACATATAGCATGCATAATATACACATATGGGACAGACCTTTGTGCAGACCCCGGTCGTGGCCTCACATAGTGTCAGTATAGAGATGTTCTGGGCTCTGTTCAGCCAGTTGATGGCCAGTTTGGTGGTGGTGGCCCATTTCACCATGGTCACATAGTACTCACTTACAAACACACACACACAAAAAAAGAAAAATATGACTAACTAGTTTTACATTAAAAATACTTAGAATCGCGTTGTGGCAGGGTAAATGAGCAGTCACTGAGACAAATATGTTGTAAAATAAGACAAAATGTGCAAAAATGTTTCCATTTACTGATTGCATATTATGAAAGATTTTTTTTAAAGAGGAATGAAACATAAATGATGTCTTGCAGAAAAATTGAGATATTAGAGCAGCATATAATGAGCCACAGTGCTGATGAATAAAATATTGGGCATGAATACAAACAGAGCAAATAGGGGCATTAAACTTAATGGAACTAAACACAGGACCACATTAAGTAAAAATGTATCACTGGAGGAATAAAATGTAAAGAATCTCTGCAGGATATACACAACGACAGGACAAACTGATACAAAGGAAATTAAAAGACAGCATCCAAAATGGAATACATGCAGAGAGATTACATGCGTGAGAGAATATATAAATATGAATTATGTACATTTCTGGAGCAAATGCAGAAGGTGTAAAATGTGCATCATTTGACTGATGGATTGGTTGACAGTTTGCATGCCTCACCCCATCCTGGGATCATCAGGTCTCCTCATCTCGATGGTGTGAAGAGGGCCATTAAGGTTCACAACATACAGAGTGATAACTGGGTTCTCTTCACCAGCCTGGGCGTGGAAAGAGGAAATGATTTATATGATATAACATCTAAAAAAGTGATACACCCTCAAAATATTTTTAAGTTTAATTCATAACAAAATATAGTGATTCACGCGAGGATTTTTAAAAAAATAATTTAAGTATACATAAGATGCCAAAGTAGGGGGAAAAAAACCCATAAAAATAGAGCTTGTTTATAAAAAAATGTCAGAGGGGGATCCCCCGCATGCCGCTACAGAGGTCCTAGCTAAGCCCCTAATGTCCTAAAATCCTAGTAATATCCTAAAATCCTATTAATGTCCAAAAATCTAAGAAATGTACTAAAATCCGAGAAATGTCCTAAAATCGAAAAGAAAATATCTATTCCAAAGTGTTGAAGATAACATTTTTCCACCTTTGGGTAGTGGTACTCCTTCCCCATAGGGTAGGGTGTGCCTGTAAACATGGGCAGCTCCATCCTGGGCACCAGGGTGTCATTGATGGTGGCGTACGCTAACCTGGCACCATCTGGAGACCACCAATGGGCAATATGGGACTGGAAAATTTCCTCTGAAAGAGTAAGAGCAGAACGACAATCAATCATAATGACAGGGAATAAAAAAAGTCATCCAGCAGAGACAAAAGTTAATTATATGGTTGCAGGCCAACAGAATCACGCTGTTGTTTCTTGTCAGGGTTAGAAATGAACAGGTGTTACAGGGAGAAATTTGTTTTGATAAGTATAAAATGATGTATCATTAATACTTCTCCTTGTAATGCATTGCTCACTGTTCACAGAAAACTTATTCATGCATGAATGTTGGCCATGGTACAGGATTTATGGATGTTAAGTTGAGCAGTTTTTGATTACAAAACAGTCAGCAATGCGCAGCTTCAGCACTAGTGTCGAAGTCCAAAACTATGGCGGCATATCACTGAGCAGAATTTCCCTCCTTGCGCGCGCGAAAATGACATCTGTGCGCAAAGGATCTAGCTCGCGCGCGAGCGAAAAGGAGATCTGCGCGCACGGACTCAAGCGCTCTCTCTCTCGCGCGCACACTAAAAAGATCCGCGCGCGCAAATATGATCCGAGCGCACAGAACCATATTTGGGTGCAGAATATCTCTGCTCGCGCCTGAGAGGAGAAAACCATGTCCTGAGCGCGCGCAGAATCTGATTAACTACCGTCAGAGCTCTCCTGCTCTCCAGTTTAACCTGCTCGCTCGCGAGGGGTTTTTCTTTTTGACACTCAGTGGGCGTATTTTGACAGTGAGAGGGCGGGCCCAGTCGCAGCAGTAGCCCTTATTGCCCAGGTCACCGGCTGGGGAAATGCAACAAAGACATTAACGCAGCAGTAATATTTATCCAAAAACATCAGATAGGGAATATTTTACTCCACTATCAATACTTTGACTATTGTTATATGATATGTTATTGTTACCATTAATGCTGTGCATCTCTCCCCCTCTCTTTTCTTTATGCCATAACTGTAATTTAATTATTATTTACAACATCTATTGCACATCTGTTCCTCCTGAAAAAGGGATCCCTTCTCAGCCGCTCTTCCTGAGCTTTCTACCATTTTTTCCCTGTTATAGGGATTTTATGGGGAGTTTTCCCTAGTCGATGTGAGGGTCGTAAAGTTGTTTGCCATAAAACCCTCTGAGGCAAACTGTGACTTGTGATAATGGGCTTCAGAAATAGAATTGTCTTGACATAACTTGACTGCATAAACTGTATATATGCCTACCGTCAAATCCACCTCATGTTCACAAGTCTTTCATTTTATATTTATTCCAGCACCTTTTGTACTGTGAACCACTGCACTACTGTATTACTTTTTACAGTTTCAAAGTGTCAGTAGTCAAATATCATGTATGTGTATACTCACACTTACTAAGCCACTGAAGCCGATACTGAAAGTAAGGTTTTTTAGTGTACAGCTTTTACTTGTAGTGGAGTATTTTCATCGTGTACTAGTATGTGTAGTTAAATAAAGGATCTGAATACTTCTTCCCCCACAGCTCACATCCTAATGTTATCTTAAGTCAAGGCAATTTACTTAAACGTGTATAACATGTCAGGGACTGCTCAAATAGTGCCAAGACGTAATTTTGATCAACAGTGTAAAACAAGACAACCAGTTGCATTCAACAAAACATTTTATTTTAATATGTCAAAGGAGTTTGAAGATACATTTTCTTGAATGAGCAGTCTTTGAAAAAAAACACATCAACCTCCAGCAGAGAGAGAGAGAGAGAGAGAGAGAGAGAGAGTGAGAGAGAGGGATAGCAGAAAGCGGGCCAGGAAAGGCATACATGTATTCAAAATTACTATTTCACTCTTCCACTAGCTGCTTTTACAGCAAGTCCCATTTCATAGGTAAATTACGCTGCCAGCAAAGACCACAGCTGAAACCAGGTTATGGATGAGGTATTAACACCTCATCCCTGCAGCCCTGCAGCCCTGCACCGATGTCCAGTCTGTTCCTCCACCCAGGGACTCCATCTTCTGATGTTGATGGTGACAGATGCAGGTCTGCTGTCACCACTGCTGACAAACGTCAGACTGGAGACAGAGACACACACACACAAACACAGTTTTTTTTTAGCAGAATATATCATAGTATACATTTTTTACAAAGATAACAGAAAAAAAAACAATTATGTCAATGTCCAAATCAGAATATATTATTGATCCCTGAGGGGGAAACTGCGGTTCATTACAGTTGCAATGATGCCCGCAGAGAGAATTACAGCAGTAGAAATAAGCACCAGCACCAGTAAACACGAATATAAAATATAAAATGAAATCCAGTAAGAACAAACAATTGGCACAGTATGTAAATATTAAGATCTCTAAAAAATATGTAAATAAATATGCTCAGTATGTAGGTGTCTTAACATAAATGTATCTATATACAAAACAAATCTATATACATTATAATAAGGGTAATGTGCCAAGTGTGTAAAGTGTGTAAATGCAACTTTAAAACTGCACATATGCTACAATGCAATGTGCCAACTAGCAAGATAAAAATAAAGAACAATACACATGAACCTGACTGTATCTCAAAACATATTCAACTATTTAAGTGACACAAACATTATCATGAATTTTGGATGCTACAGAAATAACTGACAATGACATTTCTTCTTGTTTTATAAATCCTTTGTAGCTAAGTCTGCCATGTGTTCACATGTCAGCTTTTCAACAGAAAACTATTTGAGGTAATTAGCTATCTCCAGTTTTATTTTATTTTCACTGTGATAGTCCACATTTATGCTGCTGACCTTATCACCAATGAATAACGCACTGCCTATTTAACAATGTGTGTAATGACTGAATTAACACAGGAATAACTGCTGGATAAAAGCTAACGCTACCCATGTGACCTAGCAGAGCCAGTCAATGTAACCTGAATCACATATGACTTCTACTTATACAGTTGTTAGTAAATGTTGCTAACTCTAACATAAATCTAACAAGGGGAGATCAACTCTGTAACAAAAACTAACTCCGATAACGGATATTAACTGAAGGTAATTGCAACATTAGACATCTAGCTAGCCAAGTGTTGCTAACGTTAGCATTGTTAGCGTATTTACAATCTAATTATGGTAGCTATAGCCTCGCGATAAAAAGAAAAGAAAAACAACCAACGTTGTCTACATAAAAGAATCATACCAGGTCTGCGTATACTTTAAAATGTCCCAAAATGCAGTCGTTTCATTGACTTACCTGTGAGCATGCCTCAGGATCACTGATGAACGGAGTTTGTGCCCTGATACTCATACATGACCCACGTGACTTCCGCACTCTAACAGCCAATCGGAAAAGATGGTAAACGAACCTAAATTCAGGGCTACTGCTGCGACTGGGCCCGCCCTGTCACTGTCAAAAATACGCCCACTGACTGTCAAAAAGAAAAAAAAAACAGTCGCGAGCGAGCAGGAGAGCGCTGACAGCATGGATGTCTGCGCGCGCTCAGAACATGCACGTTTCCCCTCAGGCCGCATTATTGGTCTCGCGAGCAGAGATATTCTGCGCGCAAATATGATTCTATACGTTCGGCTCATATTTGCGCGCAAGGATCTCTTTTGTGCGCGTGCGCAATCTTAAATCTGTGGGCGCAGATCTCCTTTTTGCTCGCGCGCGAAGTTGATTCTGTGCGCATAGATCTCATTTTCGCGCGCGCCCCCTTTTTAAGAGTATGTGTTAAAGGCTTCATTTTAATACGGGGTTTCATTAAGAACCCTTTACATGCAAAGAACCCCTTACAAAGAAAAAAATTCTTTCAAGAAACATTGACAGCATGAAGGCGTAAAGAAAGAAAGAAAGAAAGAAAGAAAGAAAGATACAAATGAAAGTCTCAAATGGTATTTTAAATGTAAATGCATCTGGAATCCCCCTCAGTCAATTCATTCTACTTTTGTTCTGTCATAATTGATATCTTTACCCTCAATTTATGCCATAAAAGTCATACAATGCCACATGATCTGCCTATTTTTTTTGTCTTCTTCTTTTGTCAGTACTCTGTACTTAAATTTTTTAAAACGGTCCTGTTTCAGTCTTAAACTGTAGATTGTTGTGGGATGCGCTGGATCACCCCGGCATTTTGTAGCCTCATGGAGTCCAAGGCTGCTGGACATGGTTCTTGACTGGTGGGAGAGAGATCAATGGGTGATGTAGTCAATAACTATTTTTAGAGCCCCCCTGGTTGGGCCCTAGATGAAACACTCAGAACAAAAATTTCTTGGTAAGAATCCACTAAATGGGCTCTTATTAGAGCCCTTAGAAGGTGGAAAGGTTCTGAATAGAAATCTCAAGATCTTTTCTACCAAATTAGCTCCATTTGGGATTATTGGAACCTTGGTGCTATCTAGCAAACTAGTTTGTGATTTTTCACTAGAAATTTCACTATTGTAATCAAGAATGAGTCATCAACAGAATTTTTGCTCAGTGCATAACAGAAGTTAACATTATTAGCAAGCTGGCAGATCGCATGGCTTATGTGCAAGCTTTTGCTCTATTATTACAGATATTTGTTTTTATCCATCAAACAAGCACAGACCAACAAGACTTTTATATGCAAAACTCCATCCTTTCTTTCCAGCCTGCAGAATATTTCATGGCCACTGATGTCGTCATGGTTCACATTTGACATAATTTAAAACCTGACGTTTTGGGAACCAACTTTTTGGGTTCCAAACCAACTTGTTTCTGGTTAAAAATGCTCAAAATGTTCAAAATTAGGTCTGACACCATAGAAGGCTAATCTGTTTTAGGAGGTTCTGGGTAAAAACCTGTCCCAAATGGTTCAAGGTACAACCCTTCATGTCGGGTTCTTGAAGCATCAGAAAGGGTCAACAAGGAACCAAAGAGGGCTCTCCTATGGGGAAAAGCCAAAAACCCCTATATTGTTCTAGTTACCTTAATTTCTAAGAGCGTATTTCCCCTAAAAAGGTGGCAGAAAATATAAAGTTGCCCACTCTGCTCTATCAGCAATATAGTACACTAACTCCTGCCTGACCTGTTTGCTATATTTCGACTCTCTCAGTCTATCGCTCTCTTAAACCTACACACAAAACACACAGAGTACCAAATGCTGAGGTCATAAATCACATTAACAGCTTTTAATCCCAGTGCAGCACATCAACCAAAATAGAAACAGATTACCTAGAAATGAATCAGTTTCTCACCGGGCACAGCAACACAGTTCACCATATGACTTTAGTTTTGGGGTCGTCATCATTTGTGTGTGAGCTTGTATGTGTACCCTTTTCAGCAAGAACCTCACTTCAGCTCATTTCAGACTTGCAGCCGAGCAGGGTTCCCTTGAGACCCTCTGCGAGCAGATGTGTGTATTTACAATCATGTTGCAATCACACACACTGTTGTTCAACAGACAGAGAGAAAATAATGTTTGATAAAAGCAGTCTACGTCCTTCATCTCTTCTGTGACACACAAACACAAACTCTGTCAACACGCAGTGAGTTATTAAGAAATTATGCAAATAAAAACTCACTGAGGGAACTTTGTGACAACATAAAGCACGGCTGTGACAATTGGACTTCATTAATAAGTCTGCGGCAACGACGCAGACGGCATTCAAACAGTTCGACTTATTGTTACGCCGTGCCACAAGCTACATTTATAGCAACTTTTGCAATTAAAATTTCATTAATGCTGTTTATCTGTGGGACTGGGTGCTGGCTTCGGGGAATTAACAGACATCAACTACCAATTAGCATTTTCATTAACTGTGCACGCTTGGTGGAATTACTTGATATGCAGCATCATTTGACAAACACCCTCAGTACAGACGCCCATGTACATTTGTTTTCTAATGCAATTCTTCTGAGGCAATTGTGCCTGTAGTATCTTTTCACTGCTGGACACTGCTAAACTAATTATAACACCACACATCTCTACGCCAAGTGACATGAGACGAAACAGACTTAATGGTTGCATTTAGTCCAGTTAGTGTGTGTCTGCCTGGTGTGTCCACCTGCACCCTGCTGGCAGAGCTCAGTGGGGAATGATTGGATCACACTGTCTGACAATGAACAGAGCAGCACAGCATTATGCTGCATTTGCAAATGGTGGGGGGAAAAAAAATAAAATAAAAATGATTTCCCGCATGGCTGGTTCTGCCGCTGCTTGCTGACTTCACCAGCGGCAGCTTAAAAAGCTTTCCATGTGGAGTGGAACCGGCGGGCTGTCGGATCCGCTTGGCTGGGGACGCCCAGTCACCTTGGCTAGTCAAGGAGAAAGTAGTTAAGTTTCTAGAAGCATCCTGATATGTGCTTGATAACAAAAAAAGTGAGGGAACAAAGTGAGAGACAAAGTGAACTACTTTTCTTGTTTTTTTTTCTCCGAAGTAATGACATTGTGTCTGTTTCTTTCTCTAGCCGCCTTATTGTGATGATTACCAAGGTGAGCTGTCTGAGGCTCATCTCCTCTCTCCATGTCCTGCTGTGCAGACTTCATTATTCGCTGAGTAAAGGACATAATTAATGCATGAGATACCATGAGTCAAGTGGCCAAAAGGAAATAATGAGCGCAGACAGGCACATTGAACTGAGTGAGAAAAATCAAACACTGCTGCTGGCATTTAGTCCATTTCTTGATATTAGTAGGAATACTAAAAAAATACAGCGAGGATGGGAGCCATGTGGTGGTATCAAAGCACTAGAACATGGACAAAGTTGTTAAGTTCCTGTGTTAAAAGTGACCACTTGTTTCCAACAGAGGGCAGCAGTGTCACACGCTTCAACTATAAAGTTGAGCAACACTATAGCACAGAAAGAAATGCAGCTTTTTGTTCTCAGTTTTTAATCCCTAATGCAGATGTTTAAGACACTCATTCTGTTTTTAAAATCTAACTACTTCTCTCTTTTCCTGTAGTGAACCTCCCGATAATCAAACAACTGCATCGATCCTACAGTCATCTCTACCACAAGACAAAACTAAGGTCAGTCACAGTCTAATGTCAATGGACAAATCATCACTCCAGTCACAGCTTCCCTCTACAGCTGGTGACATCGGTGCCCCCACCTACATATCCCAGCCAGGACCCTCCAAACTAAATATTATTACACCCCAGCTGTTGAATTTTTTTTTCCAGACACAAGTAAAATTATTGATGTATTATGTATTATTAGTAATCATACTACTACTTTTATTATTGTTATAATTATTGTTGTATCATTGTCAGTCTTATTTGATTAAAATCATTACAAATATTGCTATTTAATTTATTTTTCCCAAATTGTTTATATTGCATTATTACTATATGTACTATTGTTATTATTATTTGGATTACTATTTGTATTATTTATAATTATCATTATGATTAATAGTGCTTTTTTATATATTATTTTATATTATTTTTCCAAAATATTATTGCATTATTACTATACCTACTGTTGTTTTTGTGGAAAAAAAATTAGTTTTTAAAAAAAATAATTTTCCCCCTTGCACACAAATACAATCAAATAAATAAACATAGGTGCCATATTTGACAGATTTCCCAAATTTTACTCATTTTGAAAGACATTACTATGTGAATTTTTTGACTATAATTTCAGTTTTTATTTTTCACCTTCTTTTCTTTCCTGGTTTTAGTGATTTATACACATGTATTATGAAAATTCAAATTGTTTTCTTTTTGTGTGCTTTGATGATTTTTCCACACTCATACCATTGTTGTACCTGTGAATCCACCTCTGTGTTGCACTGTCTGCACCATTAAAAAAAACCCAAAACTTTATAGCATGCCAAAATCCTCTGATCTATGAGATAAAAAAAGTCACTGGTTTGCTTGAGTTGAAATTTCGACAGCAAAGGCACACCCTCCTCCCGGCTCAGTGACAAGCAGCTCAGTTAGATGACACGGCATTCTAGTTTTCCACCCTACACGCCAAAACATGTCAGTTACACAGCTGTTACTATAAATACAAAACAGTTACCACCGCGCTGACTGAGGTGACAGTGCAGGTGATAATTGAGCAGGAATAGAGAAGCACATGACAGAGTGAGGTGAGATTTTGCTCTGCAGCTTCAGAGTCTCGTCTACACTTTGTGGCTCGCTCCAAAGATGAGAATGATAACAGTTTTTTTTTTCAGGTCTATAAAAAGCAAAAAGAGGAGGAGGACAAAAAAGAATTTGAGGATGTAGCCCATATATTTTAATTATTTAAAATATAAGAGGCAGTTTCATTGAAATAGAACTATCCTTTTCAATATCACACACACCTTAAACCTGATACAGATTATTTAATTTTACACTTAAGAAAAGCGATTACAATTGGTATTTCAAGTGCACACGTACAACCTTTTAAAATGTTCTGCAGTGTTGCATTTTTTTCTGAAAGGAATGGATGTATATTTTAACACTATATAATATTTTATATTTTATTTTTTGGTCTCCCTTTCTGGTGCTAAGCACTTGTGCCTTAAAGAGGCATTTTATCGATTTTACACATAAAGTTCAGTTCACTCCTCACAAGGAGTTTTACTCTATCTTTTAAAAACAGTATAAAATATTCTGTGGCCGCATTAAAGTCCATGGTTTGTTGGACCCATCTACCACCTATTCTGCTCCTATATCCTGCCACATTTCATGCGATGCGACAGGTTTCGTCCAGCCATGTTCTCAAGTGATGCAGCAGGTACCATCTGTCAGCATGTAATAACAGCGCGACCGGTTCTGTCTGGCTGTGTTCTCATCTGACGCTGTCGCCCTCTTTCACCAAAAGCACTGTCAAAGCAGCTGTATTTTACAACTATGGCTGCACATATTTAAATATATTTAAATACAAACTACATGGACTATGACTAAATAAAATGGGTTTTACATACATTGGAGGATGTTCTTTTGCTATTTTTCGGCCATATTTTTAAGCCTACATAGTTGCCATTGTACTGCACAGCTTTTAGCCTGCAGGCTGCAATAATAAAAAAGCACTTTGATTACCCTTTCTTTAACATATTTCTGTATCATGACATGGTAGAATATTATCATTGCCTTACATAATCAAGTAATGTTTTGTGTTCTAATGTGCAACTGAAAAAAAACTACAATGTCACATCTGTATAGCAACAAGTTGTGCTTTAGTAAATCAGTAAAGTCTGATAAAGTCTGCACCAAAAGCAAACTCTGTAGAAGTCTGCAGAAAATCCTCTTCAGGCCCCTTAAGGACTGGGTGAAATGTGGATTTAGAAGGCTCTACTCGCAGACTTTCTGGGAACGCGCCCACAAAGTCTACAAATTTGCAAGTGCGGTGAAGCCCAGACATTTGGATTCAGCATTATAGTTTGAGAAGTAAAAAAAAAGAATTGATTTTAAATTCATTATAAGTGGGAGAACAACCAGTAACTACAATTCTGCATCTTACTATGACAATATCAGCAAAAAGATGCAGAATCTTGCAAAAGAAAAAAATCCATTAGTGTCTTTGGAGCAGACTGACCAATACTGACTTTCCAAAAACTGATTTTTCTGTGGCAGCCTCCAGGCGATGCATCTTCGATGCACTAAAAAAAAAGTTCCACAAAACTATTTCCAACTGAGTGTCTCACATCAGTCTCAGCTTGTATTCACACCAAACTAAAAACCAACACTTTTACTCCCTTTATTAATCTTCCCCTTTCCAGCGCACAAGTGTTGATTATGTGGTAACTCTATGCCCCGCAGGCTCAGCCACAAACAGAGCGATAAACAGACACAACGCTATGAACCAGCCTCTCGATGCAAACAGTCATCTAGCCAAACATCTATGGGGCAAACATGACTCAAATCAAAGCGACGCCGGGTTTTTATCTCGGCGCACCAGAGCCCAATAAACAGCTGTTTCCTCGGGCTGCGTCACACTGCAGGATGTGTCAGTATCAGCACAGCCTCAATAATCAGACAGCCGACAGATGACAGAACACTTGAGACTCTCCTCAGGCGTTTTGGACTATTACACACAGCCGACGGGGTTCTTGGCTGTGTCTCTTTAATTTTTTTTTTCTTTCTGTCTCTCCTGCATGTGCACTACAAACACACACACATTCATGGATTAAGACAGCAGTGCAGGCAAGAGGATATTCAAGCCTGGGAGATTATTTGCCAACCTTTCACCCCTCAGCATCAAATCTGCCGCGCAGCGACAGCCAGAGCTTAAGACCTCATTTCTCCTCTGCAGCAGTCTGAGCCTCAGCTTGACCTTGGCCAGAACCGAGTCTGAGTCATTAGCATGGAAAATCTTCCGCCTTGCAGTCTCGCTGATGAATGTAAACATTACACAACCTGGCGCGGCTTCTGAGCTCCCCTGCAGCTGCTGGCATCACCACTGGGCCAACGCCAAATCTATTTACAGGCTTATAGACATTTTTTTTTACCCAAAAAGGATTTATCTTTAATAGGAATGAAAAGGACTTTTAGCATATTAGCAAAAATAAATAAATAAAACCAGATAAAAATAAATCAGATCATCATCATCGGCTACTTGGAAAGCATTTTGGCAAACTGTTGTGGAACTCCAGAGCATCGTGCATCTCATTCTGAAATTTTTCACACACCCTCTCTTTAGAAAGGGATTTCAGAAAGATTTAGGGACCTGGCTGCAGGGATTTTCTCCCATTCAAGATTAATTTTTGGTGAGGTCGACCACTCATATGGTCAGGCTCACGGTGTTCTTATTCATCTGTGAGGTACAGGTCAGGGCTGTGTGGTGCAGATCAAGCAAAAGGAATCCTAATAAAAGTGGCTTTGTGCACGGGGACAATGTCATGTTGAAACAGGAAATGATGTAGCATTACGATTTCTCTTAATTGTAATTAAAGGCTAGGCCCAAAAATCATTTCTTTCCAGATTTATCTTCTTTTTTTAAGCAGAAAAATCAAAATGAGACACAATACCTCTTATACTAAAGAGCCCTGATCAAGAAGGGCAGCAAAATTAAATCAATTACAAGTACAAAACAGATAGAATCACAAAAATCATATCAAAACACAACAGCGGGCACAAAACATACAAGAATTAGGGGTCAAAAGGAATCATGGCGAATAATGGCAATTGTTAAAGGCAATAACCTTTTCTATAAAAACTTAATTTATTATACTTTTAAACATGTCAGTAGGGTAACATTCCCAAGTTTAGTATGCCTTGCAGCTCATTCGAAGCTTGCAGGGCGTGAAAGGAAAAGGCAGCTCTGTTAGAGTGGTTAGGAACATGAGGAGAACATTCTTTGGTGACCTTGTGTTATAGCTACTGGAGTACTATGTCTGTAAACTGGATATGTACTGCAGTTATATACCCAGGAAAGCTTTTGCAACAAAAGTTAGCATATAAGTTTTTCTCCCTAAAAAATACCACGAAAACATCACCTGACAACCAGAATGTCCACTTACTTTTGGCCATGTAGTCTATCTATGTAGCTTTTAAACTACCAATCAAAGTCAAGTATGTTTAATAGGGGAAATGTTATGCTGTAATCAAGTCATTCTTTTGGGGGCATTTCTACCCCGTTCTGTTGTTCTTTCATTGAGATATACACTACTTCTGATTCTTAATAATCCTAAAAAACACTTGACTTCAGTTTACCCTCATTATTTTCACTCAAGAGGTTTATCAACAGTCCTGTGTAACCTGATGTGCAATTCCTGTTAAAGATTCTGAATCAGTTTCACCATTATTTGGTCTGCCCCTTTTAATAGTGGCACGGACAAAATAATATGAAAAGCTGTCAGTATAACCACAAACAAGTCAACTGCACCACAAACGAAAGCCCCCAGAATGACCAGAGTTGAAACAACAAAATATGGACAGAAATAAACAAAATGCAATTCTGTTGTTGCACAATTCACTTTTATCTCCACATGATGACGCTGATTCTCTCTCTCTCTCTGCTATATCTCTCAGAAAAAAAGATTTATCCGGCAATAAATAATGAGTGTAAATTACCAGGCCTTCAGCAGCGCATAAATACAAGTTGGGTGGGGTGGGGGGTCAGACACTGCAATAACGCTCTGATTAATGTTTAAATGGCTGAGAATTGATATTGTTCTTGAAGGATGGACGTGGTTTCAAATGTCAGTCTGGCTAATGCAGAGATAAGAGGAGCCATGGATTGATGAAATTAGACGAAACAGAGCAGAAGAGGAAACAGCCACACAGCTCTTATCCTGGTGCACTGGTGACCCCAGATAACCTCCGTGTCACAGCTTCTAAATCCCCAGAGGCCTCCAAGGTGGCAGCCACTCACATTACCAAACAGATATGTATTGTTTTATAGTGTAACTCGAGGATTACAAGCTTGCTGTATATCACAGGCTGTCTCTATTTCTGCTATCTCTATATCTATGTGCCCGCCGCTCCCCATCTCCCCCTCACTCTGTTATTAAAACGCAGTTCCACTGGAGCAGCGAGTGCACCCAGCGCAGCGGATATAAATTCATTAGGCGAATGCTAACACAGCCGCCGTCACGTTTTTCACTGCAAGGCACACAGGTGAGCTTTGATCGGTGGCGTTGACGCTCGGAGAGCACCATGACATCTGTATCAGAGTGTGTACAACATACGGCAGTACTGAATTAATGCAAATCAAGCGATGTAGAACATTCATTCATTTTCGTGGCTGTGTAAAGCAGGAGCAAATTGACAGTTTCCATTTTTAATTTACCTGCAAGAAATCAAGTGCTACACACCAAAAATACTAATGTGGATGCAGACGCTGGGGAGTCACACTGTCTCATGTCATTACTCGCTAATATATGGGTAGCTGCAGAGTGCTCAAATTAAAGTAATGGGATAGAGAGAGAAGATAGAGTGAAAAAAAGAGGTAAATATTTGACATGTTGGTCACAATGACTCAAGTCAGTGGTGCTGAACCTTTGCTCCCTCAAGAGCCTTTAAAATGAAGCACCATCTATCTGCGACCTCTTGTCACATGTTGCATATAGGACGATTGGTGAGTACTTTCCCCTTCAAAGCAGGATCCTCCTCTAATTGGAAGGTTGGCGGTTCAATCCCCGGCTCCTCCAGTCAACATGTTGATGTATTCTTGGGCAAAATACTGAACCCCTATTTACTCCCAATACTGCACTATCGGAGTTCGAGTGCTTATGAATGGTTTCTTAGCAGGTGGCACCTTGTTCGGTAGCCTCTGCCTTCAGTGAATTTGACATGTAGTGTAAAGGCACTTTAAGTGGTCGGAAGACTAGAAAAGCATTATATAAGGGCAGAGTGGAGAAAGTGTCTTTACTTCCTCCAGTTGTACAATAATGATGCCAAAATATCCAGAATATGAAGCCCAGTTATTAGGGGATGGAGCCACGGTGTCAAGGTCTCATCCATACATCCTACCAAACCAACTGCACCAACACTTAAAAGAAAACATCAGTGTGATAAAAGCCACCGATAATGACAGAGGCTATCTTTGGGAAAAATTAATTTGATGTGTACTTCGAGTTTTTAATTTTTGCCGACATTCAATCTACTCATATGGAGAGTTTATGACCCATACTGCAGCCATCCACCAGGGGGCGACCAAGATGTTTAAGCTTGACTTATGGGGAGCTATATTACCATCCATCTTTATATACTTTATATTTTTTTTCTGTCTTACCTTCATACAGCCAATCGCTGAGCCCATTAAAGATGACGCCCTCCTTGCCGGTAGACACCAGACGAATGGAGCGATTATCCACCCTGGAGCGATAGTAGATGTTGTTCTCAAAAATGAAGATCTACAAGAGCCGGAGAGAGGAAATACATTTATTCACATTTTAGAAAACAATAGACAAACTATATTTAAACTGGAAAACCCATAATAAGAGTGTCTTTTTCAAGCAGCCTCTGTCATGTGAAACTGTTAGTAGAATAGAATCCCTTCCAGCTTTGCAGACGCTGATCTGTAGATATTTTTGACTTAAAACCCTCATACAAGGAGCTTCCGTATTGTGAATAAAATGTTACATTATCATTATCGACATGCACAAGAGGTAACCTGAGGACAGTGTGGTATTCATAATGATACATAACATTGCAGGTGGGACACCTGAGTGAGGCTGCTATCAAAGTTAAAATCAAGCCCGGGGGTTGAAACACATTAGCACTTTCACCTTTCACACACAGGAGAGTGCACTGGATGTTGGCAATATCACTTTGTTATTGTAAAGAAACCCAAGATTTTGACAAAAGTACAAAGAGGAAAAAAAAGCCTTTTCAACGTCTGATAAGACAGCAAACCTTGGGACCAAATTTTGACTTTGACGCTCTCCTCTTCAAGCCTGCAGGGCTTTCAAGATAACTGAAGGTCAACTCTTTCATTACAGAGAATAATAGATCATCAGCACCCACAGTGAGCGTGGTAGGGCGGGCGGCTCTTGGGGCTGGAATTTTAAAATGTTACAGCCTTAATGCCATGCTGAAATCAATCTCAGGCTATTACAGCAAAGGGTTTGCTCAGTATCTCAAGGATTACAGAATCTCTGGGCCTCGAGCTGGTATCATAGTATCAGTTTGTGAATGATTCTCCAAAATATATTCACTATGAGGAGTGTAAATGATGGGACGATGTTCTGCAGGAAATCCAATACTGTAGCTGCCTACGCGATCTGAATGTTGATTTTTTACTTCTTTCTACACTGAAAAAGATCAGCACTGCCATCTCCTACTCTTCCCATACATTGTGGTTCAGCAATGTGGCATTTAGTAAACACACTGAGAAACTACCCAGTGGGCTAAAAGTTTCTCTAGCCAACCTGAATCTCTTTAAAGGTAACACAGAATCTGTCACAATTAGTTTCTCTTGAGGAGGTGCTAGCTCGGGGCCCATGTGGTTTGGTGTCACTTTGGTGCAGATGGAGTCCCTGTATAGAAGCTAATCTAGGGCACAGCACAGTGAGAAGACCTGGCCCCGTTCTGTGAAGGAAGGTAGAAATCTGCCAGTGATGGCTTGGATCCACATCTACCCTCAGCGAGAAAATTTGGAGGAGCTTATACAAAGTTTGGGCAGGTGAGTCTGTGCAACTGAACCAACACAGTGATGCAATTCAGTATTTTTCAGGTGGTGCAGTTTAGGTAGGAAAATGTAAACTGAACAAATTAAATGGGGATAAAATGATTTAATCCCGATAGTAATAAAAGTCATGCTGCTGGGATGGTAATGCTAAAAAGTAAAATAAAAAAAATCCACTTAATTATAGATGTCTCTTTCTTGATGTAATGACATTATGTGACAGACCAGTTGACGGTTGCAGTGACATGCTTTGGCCACTAGGATTATGTCAAATTGGCTCCAAAGTCTGGTGCACATCCTTGGGGCCTGAGTTCATCATGTTTGAACTTCTGGCGGTAGCCGCCTGGCTTTAGCCAATCATTAGAAGGGGATGGGTACCACAGCAACATGAAGAAGACATCTGAATAACCTGCCTGGATACCTTGAGTGGTACAACATGGCTCTACAAAGTTATACGGACAACTGGAAGAAAAAAATGGGCCTGGAATATTAATTCCACCAAACTACTTCACCAAAAGGACTGGTAAATTGTCCAGATGTGTAGAAATATTTGACAATTTCAGTCAGTAAGGTTGTCTCATGCTGCAGGTGATTTGGACAATGTCTTACAGTTTGTCTCTTTTTCTCAGTCTTTTTCACACACAGACACACATTATCAGTCTCTCTATATTACAAATGTTAGGTTCTCTGGGGCTGAGTGTCCAAACTTTGTGTGAATGTGTGTCAGCCACATGTTGAAGATAAGCCACCTACATTTACGAAACATCTTTGTGCAGACCAATGCCCCTGTGAATATAAGATGCACCTTATCTACCATATTAACTTTTTAGCCTCATAAATATTTTGACATGTGGCTGGACAGCTGTGTTTGTGAGTGTACATATGGGATTGTATGTGTTCATGCTCTATGGGAAAGTACAGAAGATTTAATTAAGTGCATAAGGGATTTGGAAACAGGATAGCAGGTGGGCTGATTTATGTATATTAGATTCCTAAATACGACGACACATGCCCTGGCCTGCAGACTGCTTGTTTTAGCCGATGGACATTTCTCACTTTAACCTCCACCTCGTCGACAGAGGACATCTAAGCCCTCAGGGCAACCAGCTGCTGCTCAGTTTCACACTAACATAACTCGCCCATTGGAAGTAAAACCATTTCATGACTAATGGTGGGAAACTTGAGGCTATATCAATCTAGCGACTGTGTTAATTAATCCACTGACGAGATAACAGGTAATTAATAGCATTGTGCTGCAGGATGTTATCACTTACAGTCTGTCTGCCCTGCAAACCAACACACTGCAGCTCATTAATGCTCTGACAAGTTTGACTGCGTGATGATGGAGGCGGAAAATGACTCATCTTGGAAGAGTTGCAAAGGCCCATTGCATCTTGTGATTCAAACAACAGTGTTTAATTTGAAATGAGTTTACTGGGAAATCTGAGTGAATCATTGGGATAATTTACACCCTGAGGGACATAATAATAATACGTGCAAGCCATTTTCAAGATCAAACTCATACTTTACTTATACTTTACCATTGATTTAAGAAATCTGCTGCCCCTGAAATGATTGAGTCCTAATGCAAGGACTGGATCATTTTAAGTTTTGTCTTTCTAGACTGATTTTGTCATAATGGTCCAAAAAGGCCTGTCATCAAATTTTCTTCCAAAAAAAAAAAATGCAGTTGTCTTGTTAACAAACTCAAGGACACAACTTGAATTGTTTGCAGCAAAGTGGCAACCTCTAAAGGCTGAAAAATGATGCCAATGCAAAGTACCAAAAACTGCAGTTCATCCAATGGCCACTTGAGGCTGGCTCCAAAAGCAAATCAATCCTCATGGACCCCGATTTTAAAATACCAAACTTAACAACAGAAATTACAAAGCCTGTTTAATGTTAGAAAATACTAGCATTTGTATTATCACAGCTAACCATCTATTGTAAATTCACTGTGCCACCCTTGCTACCCTTCTGCCCTCTTGTCCAAATGTGGTCACCTCTGGCTCTAAAAAACAGAACAAGCAATGCCACACTCAAGGCCATTAAGTGGGAAATCACAAACCAGTGGATGCCGTCATACTGGCTATAACCATTATTTAGTATAGTGGACAATTGGTCAATGTAATGGAGCATTCAGGTTATCCTGGTCAGGTCGTACAGTCACAAAATATAAAGTAACCGTGTTCTGTACTGGGATCATCAATCTCCTGTAAAGTGCATCAATGAGAAAGCCACTGCAGGGTGTGAATAATGGAAGACAGGCGTAAACGCCACTGTTTGTTCTTATTAGCTGTGTGGACATTTTATTAATCAGAGGTTGTACTGCCCTGACACTCAGTCTGCCAGGTGTCAATTGTGTGTTTAAGCATAATGTAACAACTTTGACTGTAACCTCAGGTACAATGGAAATGGTCCCTTTATAGAACTGATGTTTACTCAGCCGTTTAAGGTTAATTTCCTTAAATATCTGACATTGTAATTTGACAAGGAGAACTTGATTGCACCATTAGTTTTGTTCTTTGTTAGACTTGACCCACCTTCATGGGCTGCACCCTTCAAAAGATTTGGCAAATTGGCATCTGCGTATAATTGCAAACTAGGTGACCTCAAAGCTGCTCTAATCAAATTTTTACTTTAACAATCAGGACAAATGACTACATGTATGAAAAGGTGTTGGTCATAGCGATGTATCCACAGAGACTCATCACCTGACTCTGCAGTTCCTCTCAGCTCTGCTGAGCGATTTAGCATCTTTCCGCTCAGATTTTATGGTCCACATATTTGCCACATCAACTTTAGGAGCTGATGATCTGTCAGTGTTGTGTTTACAGCTTGTTGTGCTGCCCTCCAAGTAGCCCAAAATTCAATTAATGCAGGTTTTAACATGGGAAACATTAGTACCTTTTATACCTTCTTCATAACTCATTCCAACTCCTCCCATTAGGGAGCCGCTATAAATTCCCCCAAAATCATTAATTCTTTATTCCATTAACTTTACAAACTGGCACTAAAGGAGACTGCATGTTAGCACTTTGCATATATTTTGCATGGTTACATTAACCATGCTGACAGAACAGACCGTGTTTTTAACTTTTTATCCATATTAACCCTTTGAAACCTGAGAAAATTTAATGGACTTCTTTCAAAAACTTTGGAGGACGGCAATAAGAAACAAAAAAGAAAAGACAAAAAAAAAAGTTAGAAAAAAGAGTTATAAAAGTACAAGAAAATAACAAAACAACAACCAAACAATAACAACAACAAAAGAAAAAGAAAGGAAAAAAATACTAGAAACCATCTAAAAAAAAAAAAATTATCTGAATCTACTAATTTCTTGCAATTTGTGGAACATTTGTTACCAAGTTTCTCATGGCCTGTTTTCCCATGATTTTGAAAGGCATCACACTAATTTTTGGGAATTCACAGGTTTAAATACTTGTGAAAGACATTTGAAAGCTCCACAAGAAAAGTGAATTTGCTTCAGTTTCCCAAGGATTAAATATGAGTTTCAATGGCTATGTGTTAAAAAATTAAGGTTGCTTGAATCTTTGAAACATGATTGCTCAGTAGGCTATCTGCCTATCCATGGGGATCATGGACATTGTATTTCTTACCAGTTGCTGGTCTTGGGGTCCCCAGCCTGCGTACTGCAGCTGAGCATTTCGCACCTCCGGAGGGTTTAAGTTCCACGTTGCCCTTGGGTGCACAGACAGAGAAAACAATGCTATCAGACAGAGGTGCAGACACATATACACCGTGACTGTCTGCTCCCAGCGCTGCTGCAGGAGAAGTACAAGTGTAGCACATCTCAGAACAAAGGTTTAAGTGTATCCATAAATACCCACGCTCTATAACAGTGTCACCTCTCCTCATTGGGAAAAGTGCTGCGCAGTGCAGGCTGCAGAATTAGAGGTGCCACTGCCTCTATGTCTTTGTCTGGAGCCGAGGATGAATGAGGTCATCTGCTGAGGTGGTTCTTTTTGTATGTTACCACTAGGTGGCAGCACACATATAGATTTGAGCATGAGAGCTGCTGACAGTGCTGTAATCACTGTGACCTGGAGTGGATGTGATTTAAAGGTAAATAAGTGAGCTGAAATGGCCCTAATATGTCGTAGCTGCTGATCAGCAGCAGATAATCAAGTGCTACAAGTTCTGGCCTTTGAAACTCATGACATTTTCTGTTGTTGATCACGAGAAAAATATTCTTTGTCATAATGAACATTTTTAGCTACACCTTTCTTATGTTTTTAACACACAGGAATGATGATCAAAGGGTTAAACTGCAACAAATACTTGTCATGCTTAATGTGTGCTCCTTCCTCCAGGCATTTTAACTCCTGAGATGTAGGATCTGTGGATGTCACAGGAAACATGGCTGCAATTCAAGGTCACAAATTACTTTATAACCCTTTCACCTCACACATCGCTGGAAGATTGGAGGTTAACAGTGTAGCTGATGTCACAGATGCTTTGTAGGAGGACAGTTGTGAGAACAGGTGGGAGGGAGCTGCTTTCAGAGTCACACACAGCGAGGTCAGGTGAGATGAGACAATATAAATGGAAGAGTGCAGCCCTGTCGCCTACTTACGGAGTATCCAGACTGCAGATGATGTAGAAGGCCGTGTATGAATGCTGGTACACCTGAGAGAAAAGGCAGCAGGAAAAGATTCACTTTAAATCACTTAACATGAAAACAGCCATCAGTTTCACCCTGATATATTGACAAAAACTGAATTATTTATTTCTGTCATTTAGTACAAATCAATGTGGATTTCACATGTAAAAAGAAAAAAAGAATGCCTTCAAAATATAGTTGACATAACAATATTGCTATAGATTCCTTTATCTGGTTCATATTTGTGCACAGGTCCATTACATACCAAGACCTGGCTACAGAGATGTACAGATGTACTTTAGGGTGTGTCAGTACATTATGACATCACTGTTAGGTGTAAAAAGCCTTGATACTTTCAATCAGAGACTTACTCCTAAATGTAACAGCAACATCATGCTGTGTGATTTAAGACAGCATGCCAGCATCGCGGAAGCAAAAGACGTGTGAAGGGCGTGATGTTTTACACAACTGCTTCTGCCTCTAGTGTGAAGTATGACTTAATGTGGCAGCAGTGCTTTCTGAACAACACCAGTGGCATAACATGGCAATTATAATCTTTAACCATTTCTGTTACATGGCGGCCGAAGATAAAGAGCTCCCAGATCTCATTGTTTTCCCATTTTGCAGACATTTTTGGGTGCTGATCTGCTCCTTTGAGTTAGCTGCTAACTGCCAACAGCTGCTTTTGGTTCACACACATAACACAACGTCAAAACGTTACATCTGTCCTATCCGTGGTCCCGTCCTGCTGGCTATCTTGCTTACACAGACAGAGTTTCTGTGCTGTCTTAAATACGAGACAACTTTGTACCCCGCAATTTTACAATCATGTCATTGATTTGTGTAAAAGGAGCTTATTACTCTCAGCATGAACATATTTGGCTTTCTCCTATTTAAGCTACTATGGATTTCATTGGATTTTAATTCTACAAAAACATACAACACTATACACACTAGTGTTTTTTTATTTTTTATATTGTTGCTGATGTCCATCGGTATGTTCAGCTTGCATTAAATAATGTTGTTGACAAACTTTCTCTAAACTGCTCTTTGTTAAAGACGACTGTTGAAATGTGCTTGGTCAATGCTGTTTGATTATGGTCATGCCAATAAATCTAACTTGGATTGAACTGACTTGACTTTACTTGAATTGAACTGAATTAAATTGAATCAAATGAAAAAAACTAAAAATAAATCCCCAGCACTCACCTTTCATCTTTGAAATCTTAACCGCCACAACAACTGCACGTTACAAATATCATGTGAGCTACAAATGCAGAACGTATGAAGTCACTGCCAACTAGAGACACATTCAAATTCAAATGGAGGACCGTTTGTTTGTGTGTTAGTACGCAAACACTGTGTTTGTCGTGAACTCCTGTGATCCATGCAACATGTTATAGAGATGAGGTGTGCGACACCAGCGAGCATCTGCTGGTGAGTGAGTGCGTGCTGCTACAGCGAGCGTCGAGCAGGAATGACTGTCATCTATCAAGGTGATGGAGGTTTGGATGGAATAATAAATGCAAACAAATGCAGCGCAACACACACGGCATCTCTGGTGTGTCGTAATATTTTCTATTCATCTCAGGCAATAACACAAGGTTATATCTCTCCCAGCATCTCTCACACACTAACAATAGGCGCAAACTCTCCACAGTGACTCAGTGGTGGAGCAGAACGAAGTAAACACACACACATCGGCTTGCAAAATGATTCAATATATCTGATCTACCTACATTAGGAGCTGAAATGCTTTGATGCATATCAAGGTGCTCGCAGAGCTCATGTCTTCATGGGACACTTTATTCAGAATGGCGCAGAAATGATAAATTCCCAGCCAATGCTTCCTGTTCCCAGATCCTGTTTCTCTCCCTGCGAGCCCGTTTCAGCGCCGAGGGGTTTGTTTGTGTTTCTGCCTCCCTCGCGACAGTTCCACTCGGCTGTGCTGGCCCCCGCTGCCGCCATTGCTGACAGGCAGTGGTGTGCGACAGGCCTTCACACCTCGCCATGATTACTTTCCCCTCCCTGCCTCCTTCCTCTCTCACCCTGCCTTCGCTGCACTGAAAGCATATACACCCCACCCTCCCCTGTGGAGGCGGCTGACATATTTGGCTGTCAGTTTGCTAATTCAAAAAACAAGCAAACAAATGAGAAGCTCACCGGTGCAACGTTGTAGGCCAGCAGCACATGCTTCATGTCAGGAGACACCTCATACTTGCTGGCTTTGTACATTTCCTGAGAGGCAAAGGCAGATGTAAGAGAAGGGGGGAAAAAAGACAAAAAGATGAGACCTTTAACCATGCGTGGTACTTTTTCATTAAACCAGTCTTTAAATGACTGCGTTTGACGGATTGCTCGGGTCCTGAAGCAAATGGGAGTTGCATTAATCTTTGCACCACGGCTTGGAGATTTGATGGCGGGCATAATGTTGTGTGTCGTCACCAGAGCCGCCGCTGCAGCACTGATGCTACATCTCCATCGCCATGTTTCTCCCAACAAAGCCATGCCCCAAGTTTCAACTATGCAGTTCACATTTCACAGCAATAATGGATCATTTGATTAAGCTTTGTAATAAAAAAAGAGCTTTGGGTGCTTTGATTTGCTGACACTGTGAGAAAACTTTTAATTTAATTCATGGGCAGCCATGGTCAGTTCTCCAGTCCTCTGACTGCGAGAAAGTAAAGAGAAAAAAAGAAGATGATAAAAGACTTACAAACTTCTTGTTATGCACCAAGATGGTCTTTTCATTAGTGTCGACGTTGAACTTGATGACGTCGCCATCACGATTGCGGTATAACAGCTCATCACCTGCAAAGAGAGGGAGACAATGGAGAGTTTGATTACAGATACTTCTGAATGCATCATGTAATTTCATCATTAACACTCTACAGACATACAAAGACATTAATCTCTTGGCTCAATTCCAATACACCCCTTGTCTCTATCACCACCCCTGCATATTCCATGTTCTCCTTTAGGGGTACAGTGAAGTTTAAGGGCTACAGTTCCCTACAAACAGAGGTGTTATAAGAAAATCATCGATAAGATGGATGCACAAGCAACAAAAGACCACCACCTAATTAAATGCATGGATGCAGGATTTTAAAAAAGGCTAATTTATTGATAATGATAACCCTTTTAAGTTGCAAACTTAATTTTGTTGAATTTCATTGACATAATAATGTTGATAATTGCCTGAACTTATTTTTTTGTAAAATTTAAACTCAAATTTGTGTGTTAATCAATTTAAAATAAAATCCAAGTTGTAGTAACCTTAAGAAAAACCCTTAATAATGTAACTTTTCTTCACCTTCAGTTCAGGATTTCAAGTCCATTCTTCTGACCACTTAACATGCAGGCAGTTAAGACTGTGTTAAGGACCTGCAGCCCAAACAACTTGGACACAAGGGACATCTACTTCCTTAAAAACTTGCGTTTTGCTATCAATTTTAAGTAAGCACTGCTTAAACATTTGATTAGAGAAGACAAGGTAATCCCCCATTACAAAAATGAGACAGACGAAGTCACAGTAACATTTGACCACCAAAATTGAGTCAGTTTGTACAGATATGAGGAAACAAAAAGAGAATGACCTTGCCTTTTGACTACTGACTACCAAAATCTAATCAGTTCATCCTTGAGTCAAGGATGCAAACTTTGAAGAAAATCAAATGTTAAATTCAAATTCACCCTCTTTGACGGCATATGACACCCAAATACCCAACCCCAAGAGTCGAGCAGCAAAGCTGCTACACCTGTTACTGATTCTCTTATATCAGTACAGACTAGCATGTCGCTGTGGTTATACCAGTTTTGCCATAGTTGTGTCTACTTTTGTAACTGTCATCCAGTGACTACCAACACTGTAACTGTTCAGTAACTCTGTGGCAATCGAAAACGAGAGTAAGAAATTGTGTGGAACCAATGACCACACATTCAAAACATGTATAATTATATTGCCCTTTCATAAAAAGACAAACCAGTATTCTCTACTTCTTGTGGGTCAGACAAATGAGTCAAAACAAATAGATCCGCACACCATGTAGCTCCCGTTAGAAGGGTTTTACTGCTGTGTAAAGGTTCGAGCACCAGCCTCTTCCTCAGACAAATGGGCACACACACACTCACTGACCTTTAACAGTCAGAGCACAAGAGGGCAATAATTAAGGCCCTTACACAGAAATCCTATAACACCAGACACTCGACATGCAGAGGACAAATTAACACAGTGACAAGAGACAGTGAGAGCATGAGATCACTTAGTATTACTGAGAGAGTTACGAACTTGGCCCTCCGCTGTAGCCCCATGTCCAATATGTCAGTATAAAAACAGGCATTTAATTGCCCGCATATTCATTCTGTACAAAAAGTGGCACTAGAAATTAAAATCCTATTTTCAAAACAAATTATTTACCCTTCAAAAATCTTACATAATAGCTGCTGGCTTGATAGAGAAAGCAAATATTCAATGTTAATGGAGGTATTAGCTGTTAAGCATTGACGATATAATCAAATTTTAGTGGATGCTTTTTATCTATTACCTTTTTAATATCAAAGGCATATTAAATTAGGTTTTTTAAAGGGTTATTAAATCTCTTGGCAAAAAAAATATAACTTTTATCAACAAGTGCAGCAGTTATTAATTGGTTACTAAGTGGTATGAGTACGTGTGGTGGATTTAAATATAAAGGCAGGATTGTCATCACAATTTTGGCTTCAGCAATATATCAAACTTTATCGTTTTTTGGGGGGGGTTTTTGCAGCCTTGTTATTGTTGAGGGTATGTCCAATCAAGTGCTCCCGATTCAATCACAAACTGTCTGGTCGGTAACAGCCTTTGCTTCAAGCACTGTCTGATTGAACACTTTTAGTTTCCCAAACACAGCTGCAGCTGCAGGTCCGTCTGCAGGCCACCTGTCAGTGAACTGGAATATTTATTGTCAGAAAAACATCCAAAATGATTTTAAAATCAGAATGTGCTGAGTGTATAAAATGTGTAAAATACAAAAAATATGTGTGACGCTGCAGTGTACAGCAGATATATACATAAATAAAGAATAACAATATAAACATTATATTATATGCAATGTGTGCAACATGTTAGCCTCCATTCAAGAGTTTTATTGCACGTTTAAATAATTCAATTGAGGATTGCTGTGGTTGAACTATTGCACCAAATATTGCACTTAAGAAAATGATCCTAAAAATCTGTCAACCTGCCAGAGGATCTGAGAGGAGCTGGAAATATTAATACTTTTTAACATAAACAACAAGTTTATGGTTTATATTTATTCTGCTTACAAGATCCATTGTTGAGATACCTTTGTGCTTATTTCCTTTGTTGTTATTGTTTTTTTTCATCAGTCAAACTTTGAATTGCATTGCATTTGTTTGAAAAATGCTATATAGTAAATTAAATTTGATTACCATTTCCCAACAAAGCTCACATACTTGAAAGAAGTCAGAAGAGCTCAGAGAAAAACACCAAAACACATATCTCTCTTTAAAGGAAAAATTATGAGTTGATGTACAGCGCAACCTCATCAGTTATAAAAAAGGAGGTAATTTTGGATTTTCATGAATTCATGGTCCTTTTTGCAATGTAAAAAAACAAGAAAACATATTTTGCCCCAGAGTAAATGCTCAATTTAACAAAAGTTCTCAAGAATGTGAACTATTCTATGTCATATAGAAAACGTACAGCTTTCAATATGCCTCCATACAAAAGCTTCGAGCGCAAACACAGCGAGTCCGGGCCAATGGAGGGAAGCTCTGAAGGGAGCCATTATTTGAAAGATGTATGAAAGTTCACACAGCTCCTCATCCATCAGGCTTTTATCAGGGAAGGATAAGTTTAATACAGCAACTGCCCCCTTTCACCTTCAATCTATCTGCGCTCCGCTGTCTTATTGCTTTAGTGATCCATAGGCGCATGAGCAACCACTCCATTTGGCGAGGTAATTAGAACCCAGAGATTGTTATGCAGAGTGCTCGCTATCTGCTAGCATATCTAATTGTCCATTAGAGGTGACAAAATTACCATCACAATGGCTTTAATTCAGAACGTGCTGGGGAGAGCAGTTTCAGACATTTTTAGATTGGCATAGCCAAACGCCCCCTCAACCGCTTTTGTCTCCTTGTTTAAAACCACTGGCATACTAACAAGGGTATAAAATGGACTCCTTCATGGAAATCATGGTGATAAATAAAAGAGGGCTACTTTTTTTCACCCCACCATGCTCCATTATCTGAGTTTGACTCCGTTTGGCATCTTGATAAACGGTCTACTTTTATATATGAAATGGTAATTGCACACGATGGAGCCCGAATGTGTAAAAAAAAAAAAAAAAAAGACAATATGGTGACAAATCGCTGGTCAAAGAGATTGACTGGAGTTCATTTTGCTTCGTGACTTGCTCTGTTTTCACAGTCAGGCTTCATTTTAAAACCCAAAGACCTGCATGTCTTTAAGGCACCTACTTCACCATCTTTATTCCTCGACCGATTCGCTGATCTCCTCCTTTATCCACACGCCCCAAGACACCTCAGATATACCTCAGATCTCGCAAATCCTTCCCATCACTGCCCTCTTATAAGCCCTCCTGCTGAGTTCATCATTTTAGACCTTATCATCCCTTCTTCACCCCTCCAACTCTTTGTTTTCTGCTCTTTCAAAGACCGAGAGCCATCTATTCTTTCACAGTACCCAAGGCATTATGTCTTCCCTTCAATCCATCTCTTTCTAGCTCTCTCTCTTTCTCTTTCCTCTCTACTTTCGCTCGCTGTGCGTTAGCCCAGGGCGCTGTTTTCTCCTCTGATCTATACCTTTCCACAGCAGTATGTCTTATTAATACAGCCTCCTGCCCTGGGCACAGCCCTAACCCAGCCTCACTCCAGGGAGGCAGAGGAACGGGGGTAAGAGAGGGAGGAAGAGATACAAGGCGACACACTCAAATGAGAGAGAAAGGTAAAAAACACTCTATAATGAGCTTGTATAATTCAACTCCATGGACTTCCCTTTACAGAAAAATATATATGGGACACTGTTGTATTCATGAAATTGCCACATCTATAGGTCAAATTTAGTTTATTAGATTGTAAGTTTTCTTTTTATAGATTTGCGCATCATTTCAGATGATTTTAACACTGTCAGTCACATGGCGCAAGAAACTCGAGCAGTCAGACAAAAGTAAAGGTTGTCAACAAGTCAAGCCGTTATAATGAATATATTCGCTCATTAAAAACACAACCACAATGTAAAAAAACATATCTCTTACCATTAGCTACGGAAACCGGTTTAATGGTCTCCCTGAGGAGAAATGTCTGTCTTTGTTTATGTGATGTAGGCTGTATGGAAGATGCATGTTTATCATGCTTTATCTATTTTGTTTGGAGGTAAAAGTGAAAGTGACCAGTCTAAGTAATAATGCCATTTTCCACGTGAAACTGTGAGCATGTAAAAATGTGACATATTGGTGGGTTAAAAACGAGGAAGTTGGTAAATTGTGGATTTTTACAACAATCAGTTTAGATGATAATTTTACCATTTTCTTCAGGTTTGGCTGACCTCTTATTTTATCAAAACTTGTTTGATTGTCTGACCCAGGGGTTGGCCGCCGTTACTATAGAAAGAACCATTTTCGTAAAAAAAAAAAAAAAAATCTCTGGAAAAAAATATTTGAGCCTTAGAATGAAAGTAACACAGCCAACTAAGTAAAAACTAGCCTATCAATATTATTAATATGTCAAAATGAGCAAAATGTATGACTACAAGGTGGCTGGCAAGGCACTATTACATTCTCTATTTCCCTCCGAATCTTTAGCAGGCCTAGCCAGGGACTCGCGGGACTAGCCACAACTATTAGAGTTTGGCAAAATTTGGAGAAAAGGGCACCAGGCCAGGGGCACCAGACGTATGACATGTGTTTTAGTTATGAAATATAAAATGTTAAAAGACATCACAAGATATCATGATAAATATAGATTTGATTTAATCAGGAGCTGCTATCAATAAACGATGATATCAGTAAAAACCCTTATTGTCTCGAGTGGCGAAACACAAGTGTCATTAGAATTTCACAATAAAGTTGCATCTTAAAGATGATAATATGTGTTGTATAATTTTGGATCACTGATTATTGAACCAATGCATCAATCCAAAATGAAGTATTGTTACACCCCTATATAAGATAAATATTTTTAGAATAGGGAGATAAATCAGTGTAAGCCTCAAACAATGACAAATTAAAATGAAAATGTATGAAGAAATATTCATTTTTAAATTTTTTTTGTCAAAGCCAGAGGGGACCACGAGAGAGCCGCCAATCTGTGGTCTTACTGGTCATGTTTCATCCCATGTTAAAATTATTTTTTAATACCTTTTTTAAACTCACATTATCGAAATGTACTAAATTATCCTTTCACCTGATCGCTCTGATCCCCCACTGCGTCCGTCTCCTCACCTGGGAAACACGATTTTTTGCTCATACTTCAGTGACTTCATTGTGGGCTTCATTAACCATTCAACCAAGCCTTCCTGCCCCATGTGCAATATGACAACTTCATTAGACAGCCAGAACAGGAAAATCGACTTTAGTAGACCCTTGAAGTGAAATTACCTTGTACTGCACTGTATTTGCTCAGAGTTTGGCTTTTTACAATGTTGTTCATTCTTATCCAATCCACTCAACCCTGTCTTTATGGCTCCACTGTAGTCACATCATTCATTACATTCAGTGTCTTCCTGAGTGTGTTTTGTTCCAGTTGAGAGGGTTAAAAAACACTCCAAGGGAGCACAAGAGAGTCTTCGATAGGCATGTTCTGATGGAAGAAGTCATAAAAAGGCTGATTGATTGAATTATTACAGAGAAAAATGCCTTATCACCACAGATTTTTTTCTCTTTTTATTTGTCTCAGAGAATATCAAGAGCACGCATCAAGTCTAAAGTGAATGGAGCAGATTTCTTGGAAATGTCTCTCTCATCTTGAGCATGAAAATAGACACCCATTAGAAAAAAAAATGATTCAAACACCTTAATGTCCAGAACCTAAACATAATGCATCACCATGTGATTACAAAACACACTGCAGTGAAAGAAATAGGTTTTAGCTTCTGCAGGCGATATTACTAGCCTTGAGGTGAAGCAGGGTCGCGGTGTTAAATTCTGGATTTTTCTTGTCGGTTCCAGGTCATTTGTCGGTGCTCAAGGCTGCAGATGATGACTGGTCTGATAAAAGCGACACAAGCTACTGGGGGCAGAATTATGGTGTCTGTCTGTGGCTAAATAAAATGAAGTCTCCAACGCAGTAATGCAGTCTTAAATCTCTGCCACCCATTGGCTCAGATGTGCCGTGAAATATAGGTTCATAAAAAATTCAATAGGAGTTTTAATTAAAATCTCCCCCTTATATATTTCTAGTAATTTACTTCATTCGTGGTTGGTTCTTGAAAGGGAATTCCACATAATAGCTGTATATTTTTCTCTTCTGTTGCGACTGGCAACGGGGCAGAATTTCTATTTCTGACCAACCTGATAAATGAGCATGCGAATAAATGAATGGCAGAGCAAACAAATGAGCAGAAACCTCAAGTATGAACCTGCTAACAAAATATGAAACCACCCAGGGCTACTGCCAACCTGCTGCGGGCCAGTTTTCACAGTGGAAGTCATTTATGTTGATCAGGAATGCCAATCAGTGTGTGCCTGCTGGTTTCATTACTCACCGCCTCTTCTGATTCTGAGTTCACCATTAAGGTTGGAAAAAACATGGCGTGTTGCCCAGTCATTTCTGTTTCATGCTGTTTAACTTCTAAACACAGATAATTTATTTTTTATGTCAGTATTTGGTTTATTTGGACGGTCCACACCTCAAGGCACCAAAGGTCCAAGCAAAGAGCAAACTATTGACCATCAGACCTGCACTCTGTTCAAAGAACTGCCCCCTTCGGACGCAACATCAGGGTCCTGAAAAAAAAAAAAATCAGAAAACCTCTTTCATATAGATGACTCGAGTACCTTTGATGCTCCAGTCTCCTAAAGTCAAAAGAAAACCACCAAAAACAATTAAATTCACTTCTTAATATGAAGTACAAAGCCCACCATAACACAGCTGCTAGCAATCCCTTTTGACTTTCAGAGGACCTACGATGCTCATTTCCTATTAGACAAAAGTTAAATTAAACACTTTACTTTGTCCACACTGTCCCAAAAAGCTCAATCTGCTCTGACTGGTCTGCGTTTCCATGTCCTCTGGATCTCAGCATTTCTGCAGGTTTGGCTAAATGGTAAAATTACAAAACCCTTAAAAGCCGCTTCAAAATATTCTTGTCTTGCTGTCATGCTTGTTGTGTATCAACACTGTGGGCTGGTTTAGGCAGTAAAAGTGGGTGGTTAGGGTTTGGGTGGTGGTTAGAGTTAGGGAAAGATGATGGTTTGGGTTAAATTTATTTTTCTTTTTGAAGTTAGAGTCATCATCTAAACATGACCTCTGCATCATCACTGCAGCAGGGGAATGACTGTAATGGAGAATAGTTGTACTTTATATCATAAAAAAATCACTTAAAAAATTGGGGGAAAATTAACAACATCTGTGACTGAGATTACTGACTTAGTTTCTCTAACTTTAGCATCTAGCTACATGTAGCGGTGTGCTTGCAGCCACACAACAGAGTATAGCTACACTTTCTGCATGAAAAAAGTTTCAAAACAATTAAATGGTTTAATGGTTTGTCAATGCTGTGGTTAGATCAGGCACAGAAAGGAGCTGATGATCGCTTAGAACATGAAACGTGAAATCTTAGCGCAGACTTTGTAAACTTGGGGTTAGCATCAAGGCACAACCTCTGTATAATACTTTAAAGACGAGTAGTGGCACTTTCTAACTTTAAAAAAAAGAAGTGATTTTTTAAAAATATTTTTGCCTTTTATTATGTTTTCTTCTTCAAAAAAAAAATACAAAATGACAACATTTATCAGAGCCAGAAACTTCAAAAACAAATTTCTGATGGCCCTTGAACACATCGTGTGTTATCATACAGGTTTGTGATACAGATTTCCAGGACTTTTTCCAAAATTTTCAGTGTGTGTCTTGTTTTCCAAAACTTTTCTTGGTTTGAAAATTGCTTTTCACAAATTCTGCAACTTCTATGGTTTTTCACGACCGTACAAACTCTGTCAAAATTGAAAACCACTTAAAGCCCCCAGAACACTGTGATTCGCCAAGACACACTGTCTGATGCAGTCCGGCCATATATTTATGTCTATTACCCCTGAAAGCAGTTCAGTAGAGAATTGGCTAAACATTAATTCCTAAAAAACTCACCCATTGCCCATCTAACTCCATATTCCCTCCGTGATGACTCCCACAGGAGCACACAAGTGTTCTCAGAAACCCTCCATCAACCTGCTGAAATAAAACCCATGTGCTTTTTGTAACCTGTAACCTCAATTTACAATTAATCCTCAAGTCATTGTGTCATTGATTTGACTCACTGCCTCTGAGGTGACGGTCATTTCGTCAGTGCCAGCTGTTCATATTCTCCTCATAAATCTACCGTCTCTGTCGCTGCTTAATTTACAATCCACAGTCCTTTAGCTCCCACTTTTCCCTCTCTCTCTCTCTGTGTGTGTGTGTGTGTGTGTTACTGTAGCAGTAGTATGTTTCCTTATACTCACAACCAATCACAAAACTTTCAAAGGCTCTGTTTCTGCTCCTAGTAATTGAGATCATTAGAGAGGACAGCGCACATAAAATGACAATTATAACAATAATAATAATGACATTAAACACCACAGCGGTGATTAGACTCTTGTTTGGCCAACAGGAAATGTTCAATATTATTATCCCAGCGCTCCAAGGAGATACCTCTCCGGTCAAAATACTTTTTGAATTATTTGTAAAAGTCATTCAGAATTTCCAAACCACGTGGATTCTTAAAGAAAAATAAAAGGAATACACAGAGCATAAACGAAGGGGCTGTAGAATCGCTGTAGCTAAATTATCGAGCAGGCCTCTTGCTGTGAAGGGATGCTCGCGGCCTTTCCGCTGTGTTACACAAACACAGTTAAGCTAAGAATCCTTAGTGATAAGACGGCTAAAGTGAATTCGGAGGATTGTAAGTCCATTTCACGGCTCAGATGTGAATGCCGTGTGCAGCGGGCATTGTCGGGATGTGGATTGTAGACTTTCTGGATATTCATCTGCAGCAGAGCTGTGTCTGTCTAAAGCATACAGTGGAAGCTGCTGCAGAAATATTACATCATGCAGTGACTGCATTTATGCCAGAACAAAATCTTCTGCATGCAGAGTTGAGAAACTACAAGTATATCACAAACAGAACTCAGGGTAAAAGTTAGCACTATTTCCAGAAAAGAAGACAAAACAACCCCTATGTGTGTGTGTGTTTGCGTCTAGCATGAGCAAGCATATGTCTATTTTTCTGTGTGTAGTTTACTTCTGTTGTTAATTAACACCATTCCTGTTTTCTCCCCTCTTTGCAGGCAGAGAAAGACAGCACAACAGGTGCTTCTTCTGCAGGTTTATGTGGGATTGTGGTGCTGTGGGACGAAACTGGCAGGCTGTAATATTTTGCTAATGGATGAAAATAGTATTACTCCTGCGCCTACAATAATAGTAGCAACTGTAACTGGAATTACCACCTCATGGCTGTAGGCCTCCACCAACTAGTCAAGTTTACATCCATGTCTATCCAAATAATACATGTATTGAAGACTTGGAAGGAATTTAATGACAGGTATAAATATGCTACTCTTAACCATGCAAATTACATTACATAAAGTGTACTTTAGTGTACTTTAGTTTTCTACAAAGCCTTCTTTAAAATTTTAATCAATGAAGCAGAACTTCCTGAATATACTGCATATCTAAACACAAACAGCAGTACAAGAACTCAGCTTAAATACTTAAAAATGCAGTCTAGTTATGAAAAATATTATTTAAATGAAGAGCTATCTGATCAAAGACTCACTAAAATATACTACAAATCTGTCCAGACACTTAATGCTGATCTTTGGTAGTACCCAGCCCTGGTATTCAAAGCTCACAGATTTGAATTTCCTGTTAATTTTGGGGCTTAGTGAAAGGGTTTAAGCTCTGATTCTAACACTCACATAACCAGTTGAAGATCTGCAGACGGGGCATTTCAAAATCTTAAAGAATTGCCAGTGAAATCCCTGGAAAGTCATGTTTTCTGTTTAGCTCTTGACCTTGTAACTGCAGAAAGACTCGGCAGAGAGAGTTCTTGAAACTGATACCTAAATGATATGGAGTATAAAGAGTCTGTACTATTTAACAGTGAAGTCTTGAATTACATTTCAGTGAATTCAAGACTTCACTGCGTTGCCCAAAAAAAAAAGGAGTGCATTTAGTCCCTACTTGAAATTCTAATCAAAAGCTTGAGAATTCTGGGGTTCTTTGGGAAAAGAGGCAAGACGATACAGTAATCAAGACGTGAATCATAACAGGAAGCGTGATTTCCTCTGTGTCATTTTGGATTCTTAAATGGAACAAATCATGAATGATATGGCTGTTTTTTTTCAGTTTTGGTTGCTAAAAAACTTGGATCAAAGATAACATCCAGCTCTTCAGATGTTGCCTCGACGTTAGCAGCTAAGGAGCTATGAGACTGCTGAATTTGTCATGAGACGCACTGAAGCATAATTCCAAAGTTGGCTTCCCGTCCTCAGCTCTGCATCAGATGCAGATATTTCCATCCCTCCCTTGGTATTAAAAACACTGAACAACATCAGTATATTGTGACAGCCTGTTTCTGTCAAAAGACTAGCTGTCGCGCCACTTTCGGCTGCGTTCTGGAGGTTGAAAGGGACGACAAAATGGGAGTTTGTGCCGAGACAGCCTCTCAGATTAAGCATCAGTCATGCTTGCGGAAGAACTGGGCCATCTCTAAAGGGGATATTTGCACCTGCTGCTTCATATAATGTTACCATTTTACAAAAGCTGATTGTCTGTGACACCGCTGGATGCGAGCAGTGAGTGTATGGGCTAATTTGATATGTCTCATTGGTAAGAAAAAGATCCATTGCAGAACTCCATTAACAAATGGCATCCACATCATTACTCATGTTGTGTCATGGGAGCACAGCTATGAAAAGTCAATAAGGGAGTGAGACAACTGGCTAATCATCTCCAAAGTGACTGCTTTACATAAACATTAGAGATGAGAGGTCGTGCATCATTCAGAAACAAGGTAATGCTCCGGCATGCACGCACCAGCGTACGCAAACAGACAAAACAAACCCCTCTCACTTATCTAAATCACAGACTCTTTCAATGTCATAACACCTTTAAGGCAGTCGCACTCAGTCCGAGCGCTTTGCAAATGGCTCCCTCTTCAGCATATTTAACAAACATCAACAAGACGAGAGGCATCCTGGAGGGGCAAACAAGAAGCGTGGCTATTAAAATGGCAAGCAGCTGCTCAGAGCGCCCGGGTTCAGTCCCACAGGGCTGGCTTCACCTTGGCGGTGCGGGGATGATGTTGATGCTGTGTCTGATTCAGATGGAGCGGTAAAAAACAGGCGTGTGCTAGATAACAGCAGTGCCTGCTAACTGTGCAATTACCAAACCGGGGAGACGTATAGTGATGGCTTCACAACACGATGGGAATACTGATGCAGGGTGAAGTAGTTAATACGGCTTGTGTAAGATACATCAGTGAATTGACCCTTTGAAACCCGGGCAAATTTGACTTGATTGCTTTCAAAAACATGGAAGGAAGGCTAAGAGCAACTGATAAGGAAATTACACAAAAATTAGCAAGAAAAAGTACAAGAATTTTTTCTTTTTTATATATACTCTTTATTTAGAGTTTGTAATCCCTTACAGTAGTTACTTCACAAAAGTACAGAAACACCCCATCCCATAAATCCCAACACCCCAACAAATAATAATCACAATAAAAGAATAAAAAAGAATAAAAACAACATTAACAGTAATAATAATATATTTGGTTAAGAAATTGAAATAACGGAAAGTACAAGAAAATTACCAAAAAATTAGCACACACACACACACAACAAAACAAACAAAAAACTCAAAAAGAAAATTACCTAAAAAAAATCTAAAACAATAAAAAAAAAGTTGCTCACCCCCCCCCATGTTTTACAAAGAACTCAAAGTAATTTGCTCGTGGTCCAAAGGTTTAAAGGATAATTTTAGTTTATTACAAGTTTGGTTGATTTTGTCGCTTTCTGGCTTGTTTGCAAACTGGCAGTTTGCAAACAAGCCAGATAATAAACCATTTCACTTAAAGTGTAAATAGAGGTGTTTTTTTCTGTACCTGGCCACCCGCTAGGATCTCCTGAGAAAGCGAAGGCCTATTTTACAGCTTAATTTACAAAGGATGTGTGTCAACCAAAACAAGAAGAAGAAAGCACTTTTTGCTTTTCCATAGAGAGCTCCGGTACAATCGTATCAGTTTCAGAAGCTCTGTAATCCAGCCTTGAACTGTTGTTTTAATGTGTGTTTTTTTTTTGTTTTGTTTGTTTTTTTTTGAGAATTCGTAAAATATATCCAGTTATAAATCCAACACTCGATGTCTTCTATGATTATTTATCCATTTTTCTATGTTAGCAGACTCTGAGCTTCCACTGCACAAATAAATAATGAGCGGCCGTCATGTTTTTGGAATAAAATCTACCACCTAAAACTGGCCAAATAAGGTCTTCCCACTAGAGGCTCATTCAGTTAGTCAAACTGGGTCACTGACGCTGACCTCATTTGACCTTACATAAAAATGATCAATAATTTAGGGAAAAATAGTATCTGATCTGAGCGAGCAGAGTGAGGTGTCACAACTGGATTTGGTGGAGAAACAGTTGGATCGGTGCATCTTTACAAACATCCTGGTACTTGTAATGATACTGCACTGCATAGGAAAACTACAGAAAGTATGACAGGCACAAGTTAAAACACTAAGATTCTGGTTCATTTCCAAATAAATGTGGCTAAAGTCAGCTTTACAACAGCCCCCTCTCTGCACTGACACAGTGGAAGGGACTGTGCAAAGGCCTCCAGTAAAATAAATATAAGAAATTAAAAAATGCAGGGTTTTATAGCAAAATAAGTTTGACAAACTTTTGCTGTAGCGTCGTGCAATGTCCTTTGGGAGATCCTGTAAAAAAGAAATCTGCCAGGATTGTTCCGTTATGACCCTGAGGTCAATTTTTTTGCAGTGACAGAAGATAAAATTGTTGCTTCACAATAATGCACCTATTATTCAAACTGGCCTTTATGGATCCTATTTCATCACCTCACTGGAACCTGAAGCAACATAACCGTTGCATTTCCAGTACAGGGCTGTCTTCAGTCTGAATGCCTTTTAAAAACCCATGTGATTGCTTTACTGCTCAAGGTTCTTGCTCTGTCTGACTTCTATTCAGAAATGTTGCGACATGGCTGGATCTTCGTAAGTAAGTTGAGGACAATCATATTTCCCATAAGTATAATAGCTAAAACTACTTAAATGAATCCAAACTTTTAATAAACCCAAATTATCCTCTAAAAAATGATGATCCATGGGCTGCACAGGCAGGGAGCACAGTCTCTGCACCTAATGATACTCAAGTACAGTATATATCTGAGTTAATGCTGTTGGACAAGACGTGAGGAAGCAATTTTTCCTGGTAAAAATAGCCTAATATATGATCATTAGGATTCTTCAGGTTATATTCAGTCTGTCTCCAGGGAATTGATTGATATGTGGAGACAGCCGGGGGAAGAGAAAACATAAAACCGGGCTCAATTAGGTATAAAAAAAAAAAAAAAATTCAATTTCAGCTCCCGACCAGGGAAGCCATTACTGCAAATCCTATAGACAGCCCTGAAAGCATGCAGGTTGGTCGAGCACCGGGTCTAGTAAAAATGACACTCTAACGAAGTCGAAATAATCAGCTGATGGATCTCTCTCCCTCTTTCTCCCCCTTTCTCTCCTCCTTGTCAGCTGTGTCTAATGATACACTAAAAATACCTCTAGATCAAGGATGGTACTGTCAACAGCACAAAAGGGAAGAGATGAAAGAGCCGACTGCTTTCTAATGACAAGTCTTGTTTCATGGCAGCTGCTGCTGTATGTATGGATTATTACAAAGCTGTTTTCTCTACAGTATCTGTCTTTTCTTTGTGTATATTATATAACAGTCTTATAGGTTAAAGGGAAAGTTCAGTTTTTATAAAGCGAGGTTATGTGGGGTATTTCTCCATAGTTAGTGTATTACATACACTCTGTCAGCACAACCACAGTTTGGAAAAGCAGTCATAACTCCAGTTCCTCATCTATGCTCTCCTTAAAGCCACCAGACTCCACTGGAAAAAATACATACATTTTAGCTTGCTATACCTAGCAGCTGCTGGTCTACACTGCCTCAATCAGTTGGTTAATTTGTGTTATTTTGTGATTTTTGTGAATACGAACCAACTCTTTTAATGCCAAAGTCACAAGATAACACAAACAAAACAATCACTGAGGCAGTGATGGACAAAATATATATATAAGAGTTTCACATTTGCATCGTAAATCACTGTCTGATATTAAGGTAAAACAATAAAAATATTCTTAAAAAAGCATGCACTTTAACTGATATTGATTTTTTTGGTTGGAGTGTTTTTTTATGCGGCTAAAATACATTTTGTTGCGTGACGACTGAAATCCACAGCATGTAAACCCAACTCTAAAAGATCTGAACTCTTCCTTTAAGGGAATATTCTAAGTAAATAATAACCACAATTCATGCTAATGATCTTATGCAATTAAACTGCTCTGTTCTGTTTGAGCCTTTGCTGAGAACACAACAGATGTTACCTTCCAGATGTGTACAGTATTAATGCAGTTTGTGATGTTCACAAAGGCTCGTTCAGGCGTGGTCGATTTGTTTACAGCCTTTTGTGGGTCACAGATAGGAACTGCGACAAATCAGCCGCATGAGAGACGTCTCATCCTCAAGCACATATGGGGACCTGTAGCTAAAACAAACACTGAGATCACGCCGTTACCCGGCTCATCATCCAGAGGAATGCCATCTTCCTGTCACTAATGTAATAAATACGGGTTTTCAGCTCTCTAATTACAGCCGATAGCAGAGGGGGAGGCTTTGCAATTTCAGGATGCGAGATTTAACAGCTGCGGCGCTTCTAAGAGCCATCTTAGATGCTGTGATTGGAGGAGACAGCTTCGTTGTGCACGAGAGAAGACAAAATCCACCTCATTAATCCTTCAGCTGTACCGATCCCTCACATCTTGGTACTGTGATCATTCTCTTCAATGCGGCTCTGAGACATGTGAGGCTGCGTCAAGTTGCTGTTTTACCTTGATGCAAAATAAAGTATATAATTTTCTCTCATTGGCTCCCTGTGGGGCTGTCAGTGTTTATACTGTGACAGCGCCCGCTGTTTAAGAACAAGAAATTGGCAGTGATGAATTGTAACAACAGCAGCATCCACACACTGTCATTGATCACAGAAAAATGAGGGTTGTGGTTGTAGGTAATTGGTTAGCTATTGAAGCATATGGAATAAATCGTTTGGAAGAATGTCAGAAACGAAGAACACACACACACACACACACACACACACACACACACACACAATGTACAGCAACACACAGTTTTGTAAAGACAAGAGAAGAGACAGATGGAAGAACAAACATTTTGCTATGTTTGCTGTTTGAATTGTGGTGTTATCCGCATCTATTTTTGTCATTTGTTATTGAACTAAAAACAGAAAAATATCACTAGTAGCAATATTCTTGGTTTAAGAACTGTAATTGTAAAGGATATTAGATCAGAAAGTTCAAGAAGTGCAACATTATTGCCAATTACAATTTATGAAATATCTTCCAGGTGTGTTGTTTTGGAGGCATTTGAGGTTTTGAAGCTGAACTGAGGTATTTTTTGTGTATTCTTCATGTAACTCTGTTTCCTGCTTCTCAAAGTGTTGGAACAGATTGGTTGTGCTATTTTATGTTGTTATCACAACATGTTTTTGTTTTGCTATAACAGATCTGCTCATTTCCATCTAAAATACAACACAGCTGATGTCAGTTCTTTTGAAGGACCGATATATCCTCAGCGTAGCTCTCATTTCCTCTGTTTTAAGAGAATCTTCTTCCTTTGTCCTTTAAGAACAGACAGTTTTGCCTTTTGTGAAATAGAGTTTTAAAGTTGCCTATTAAAGCCTAACTTTGGCATTTTTCAACCTGGACCCAAGTTTACCATATTCTGTGTCAAAGTGACTAATGGGAACAACAATTTTTAAAATTGTTCTTAATGACAGTTTGTTATTGTGACCACGTCTCGCTCAAGGTAAAGTTTCACTCTAAAATTTAATGAAGTGACATATAGCACAAAAAGGTGGAAACATTAGATAGAGAAGAAGAGCGGGGTGCAGGTAATAGTTTGCTGTGTTGGCGTAAAGTGAGCAAAGCTTAATGTTACCTAAAAGATTTTCAATGCCGTGGCTGAATATTTAGCTGAGTATGACAATGTGAAAAACTGCAAGATTTCAGAATGAGATGTCTTCAGCGAGACTTGGACAAAACTTAACGGAGCAAGTGAGAGAAAAATGTTTACTTTCTCTGTAATGTCCTTCTAATGTCCTCCTTTCTTAATGTAAGATACTCATATGAACAATCTGAGTGACAAAAACAAGCACTTTTAGTGGATATAAATTGACTGCAAAATTGCCCCAGGAAACAACGTATAGACTCAAACAGCAGTAATCGCTCGTAGTCATTACTTGTGACCAAAAAAGAAGTATGTGTATTTATCTGCACACTCTGCCCTCTACCTGAATTTCCTTACTTTATTTGTACCTCACAGCACTCAGGTAAAGTTGGGGCTTTATGAAAAGGCTGCCAAAACATAAACAGCAGGCATCTATGAGATGCACTGCTGAAAAAATGCAAAAGTAGTGAGGTGAAACAAGAGTTAATCTGAGGTGGCTTTTACTTTCAGTGGCGAGTGTGTCTCTAAAAAGAAAATGGACAACGCCTGTTCACTCTTAAAAAATGTAAATAACTGGGAGGCAGAGAAATAAGGGACACTTATTGATCATGTGTTGTTAGATTAAGACATTGGCATGACATGGATACTAAGTATTAGCAGTATTACCCTTCTCTTGCTTTTCCCAAAATCTGGCAGGACAACACCAGAGAAAAATATCTGATTCTCGCTTTATGTGTAAGTAAGAAACATTAGAACGACCAATCAGCACACTTGTTCAAATCCAGGCATAATTCAATAAACTGTGCAACCTTGAATGTAACAGGATTACTTACTGCTTATCCATTTGGCATTCGGGTCGTGAACCTTGAAGTCTTTTCTGAAGAGGTCTGCAACAGTCACCTTGCCCTTGAGAGCCAGACCGTCATCCTCACCTGCAAAGTAAACAACCACAACATTAGCACAAAGAAAACTGAGCAGCTCCTTGTGTATGAATCAGAGCAAAGCACTCAACATTTCACACTTTTCACACAAATTCTTCTTTTCATAACATCCTGCAGTAAACAGAGCAGTAAAAAAGCTTTATGAGCTTAATAAAACCTCACATCATGCAGGTATGAAACACTGGAATTTGCCGATAATGTCTCTTCAAATGAGAGGAAGGTTGTAGAAAATTATATAAAACAAGACAAAAATGATGTTCACTTCCATGTCTTGAAAGTCATCCTCAGTAGCCAATCTGAGATTAAGAGCAAAATGCAAAAATGTACCGTCATTCCAAGTTCAGTTTGGATTTGAGTTTACAGACATCCTTTTTCGTACAGTAGCACTGTTCAAAGATTTACTGCCACATAATATCTCAACACTATAACTAAAGCATAATGTATGAGGCACATTAAAAATCAGTGTATCAAAGTGAGTCAAAGAGTTAGAGTGAAATATTATCAGAAATATTAAGTTTGTGAGATTTTTTTTGTAATTCCATCTCACTACCTTATTATTGGGTTGGTTTGGGGTTGGGGGTGGATTTTATTTTTCACTGTTAAAATGATACTTTTATTTAATGGTACACACATTTAAATATAATATTTATTTTTATGCTCAACTCATTTTATCGAGTTTGTTATGGCTTTAGACTTTTCAAGCAAATTCACTATTGCAGGGAAACTTCCAATGTTGCAATAAGATGAAGTGTGTTGCAGCGCTCCTATGATCTTAACCGTCTGGTCTAAACTGGTCACAGAATTCAGTCAGAGCGATTCGAGTCCGAACGATGATAAGAATCATTTTCTTTCTTTTTTCTGAGAACAAAAGCTGTAATATTATAGAACGTCCTCACCTAAACAACTGCGTCTTAATGTTTTTTTTCTGCAGGCTGAAAGTGTTCACCTTTAAAAGAATAAAGAGCATAGCTGAGACAGAAATAAAACACGAGCAAAGTAACAAAGCAGAGCATCACTGTAACTCCCGCAGGCCTTTGATTAAGACCAGCGCGGCTTCTGATCATCAGACCAGACAAACGTATTTACAGCACATGCCTCCTGCAATTCATTTCAGCTTAATTTCATCCATCAATGCTCATCATATCATCTTCCGCTACATAATATGAATCGTTTTACCTCCATATACGTGGCGGGAGGATAAACGGCAAAAGACAATACAACAGGAGCTTCTTTGTGAGAGCATTCTCACGCTCAAGTTCCATCTTTAACACTGAATTCAAAACATTTTTTGAGGGATTCATTCTCCTGCACACTTTGACAAGACGTGGCAGTTGACGGACACGTTGGTATGAGGATCAAAGACGTGATATTTTAGCTACAGGACTGTCTTTAATGTGTGATGTTTGATTCCCCTGGTAAGCCTGCCAGTGTCCAGGCTGCGGCTGTCATCGCATATCTAAGGTAACTTTTTTTTTCTTTTCTTTTTTGGCTGCAATGGCAGCAGAAATATTTGTTCTTTTATTACACAAGCATGCAATTGAGAAAAGGTCAGTATTCTGCAATAAAAAGAGAGCCTTACAGTACATTTCTCCAGTATTGTTGTTTTACAGTATGTATAATGTTACTTACAACAGGAAGGAACTGCAGTTCGTATTACACTTTTAATGCTTTTCATTATTATGGAAAGAAAAAATGTTTATAGTGTCTGAGCATTTATACTTAGCATGTTTTTCCTCCTCTTTCTCTATTTAAATAAGATTAACTAACTAATGCCTCAATTTCATGTGTCTCTGTTATCACCACTGGGACTGCAATGATTGTTAGTAACAGTAATATTTATCTATATTCATCTGAAAAAATGTTCCAAAAATTTCTTGATGAAAAGATGAAAAGAATAGAATCAGTAAGGAAAAAGTGAAAAAGCATGAAGTTATAGTAGTGATTTATAGAATTACAATTACAGAAACTAACAAAAACAAACACAAACAAACAGACACTGGACAACATAAATAGTCAATATCAGAGTGGTGTTTTGCTTTATTTTCACTATCTTGACAACCAGATCTGGTGGTAAAAAAAGTTATGAAACTCTTTTCTTTGCGAGGTTGAAAAGCCCGAGCATCAGCGAACACACTACTTTGTGACCCTCCACATTTTGTCTATTGAAACCAGAAATAATGAAAATGCTTTTAGGTGAGTTTGAGGATCCATAAGGTGGGATGTCTTTTGATTATTCAGCGGCAGAGAAACCTCTGAAACCGAACAATCAAAAGACCACACTGGTGTTTTTAGCAGGCAGTGAAATATAATTGCATACACTTTACATTAAAAAAATAATCATACAACACTCTCTGTTCTCAGACTGATGAAAGCTTTTTCTACTACCCAGGCAGCCACTGATTTCACTCCATGTAAGTAAAGCATTGAATCTATTAAAGCTATAATCAAGTGACAGGGACATGAAATCTGTGATATGGCTGTCTGGTAATGTGGAGGAAAATGTGGCTTGTTTCAAACCTTTTACATGATGCATTCAAGTGCTCAAGAGTGTCTCTGATGTCAGTGATTTAGAGTCAGTAACACTATATTCACAATAAACAAAGGTGCAATGTAAGTTTGAAAGCTTTTTTCAATAAAAAGGATAATGTTTGGCGAACACATTTAAACTCACAGACACCGAAGCTTCTCACAAGCACATATATTTCCATCATTAAAGAGGTATCTAAGCGACTTGGGCTTACCATGTCCCTTATTGTGTTGTCATAGCAACTGTTTTATAAATGGCCTTCATATAAAACCTTCAGAGTGACAGATCACCTATAGTATCTCAATAAAAGTTGATTTGAATACTGTACTGACAGTAAACACAAGGGACAAGGCTCTAAAGACGAAATGAAAAGATGCATTAGTCAACCTGCAAAACTGTGATGGCTCAACAAGATTAAGAACACCATTAGTTTTGCAGGTACTTTGTCTTAAAACAAAGCATTAGTCCACTTAAGACTTCAGTAGACCAAAACTTGTTTCATGATTTTGAAAGAAGTGAGAAACACTTTAGACTAGAGGTTCTGATTCTGAACACTGCCACTTACTCAGTGATTTCAGCATAAGGTCTCAAAGCCAGAAGCCACCTTTTGCAGCTGTATGATACACCAAAACAGCATCAGGTGAGAACTCAGGTGGACAGAACCATTCGTGGTGTTACTGTACGCTTCTGGATGAGCAGATAGCACCTGCTGTAGCAGCATCACAGACAGACGGCATCAGTTAAGTTTTGAGATGGAACATATTGAGTCTGCATGATACGGCACTGTATGACACAAAGTCAAAACGCTGCTGGTAACAATGTCACAAAAGGAGCAGGAATGTCCCTATAAAGCAGGCCATAGGGGTGGTGGATGGATCCAACAAAACTTGGACTTTCATGTAGGAGTCTGGTGTTTGCTTCCTGTCTGAATGTGATTTTGTACTTTTATTGCCCAAACTTAAAAGCTCGCTTTTGTAGCATAACTGCACCATGTGATTTTGTTGATATCCTGAAGTCATTGGCAGCATCCCGCAAAATCAACATCTGACACAGGATACCCACAGCGTAATATGTAGATGCAGAAGTCCACTGACAAAGCGACAATATGTGACGACTTGGGATGAGAACTTGTTGGACTGACTGAACAACATTACCATCCCAATGGCCAGACCAAAGAGATGCTAAAAAGAGAACGGGCAAAATCAAGCCAAGCACAGAATGTTTTATGTAGCCGGTTAAAGGAAGGACCATCACAAACATGTCATATCCATAAAAACGACTGACTATTTATATGGTCATATTACACTCATATTTGCAAACCACTATAGCCTGAGACTGATCAAACTTTGGCTCAACATAAATAATGCATGTTAGTAATGGATATACTCAGGGCGGCCGGACTGGCCATCTAGCAGACTGGAAACATTCCCAGTGGGCCGATGTGCCTTTTGGGCACACAACTATCTTTATCTTCAGCCTGTCAAAATAAATGCAGTTCTGCGCGTGTGTGTTTAAGTGCCTGTGAATGTGATGGTCAGTGCTGACTGCACAAGTTACATAAGGGGAAAAGATAGAGGGTCAGATATTCTGTATATATATTTATATATATATTTATATAACAGTATATATATATATATACACATATATGAGTATTTAAGTTACAAGAGGTGCTGAAATTAGACAGTTATGGGTCAGTAGATCATTTTAAATGAATGCTAGATCCTCCAACATTTAAGTCAATACAATGATCTGTGCCCATTGTTCTGCTTAATTCTATTGTGCATTTCAAATGATCGGTGTCCTCACTATGGAAGATGTTAAAATTCACTCCTTCTGTACTGCAGGAAAGGTTAATTACAGGGGGCCTCATGTGTGCGTTACAGTGCTGAATAGATGCCAAGACTGCCTCAGATAATTCAGCAGTAAGAGGTGGCAGCAACCTCAAAAGCAATGGTTGCTATCTGCCATAAAATATAAATAAGAAGAAGCAACTATGCATGATTGAAGCAGCATGTACCATGGCATTTCCACCATGAATTGAAGCAGAAAGGGCTCAAATTCACCAGAATGCAGAAAATTAAGCAGTCAGCTCTCAAAATTGGGAAGATCCCTCAACCTCACATTTAATATGCTGAAATAAAAACAACCTATGACTTATTATGATGTGAAACATATAATTCATTTGTGTGGTCGATTGTGACGGTCCGATCTGGGCCAAAACACCGGGGCCGATTCCAGTCCAACTAACACAGAAGTAAACAGAGGGAGGAACTTCTGAAACCTGCACCATTAAGACAGACGTCCTCCGACTGCATAACGCCACTGAACCACAAAGACGAGCTCCAAATGTTTCTGCAGCAAAAGCCTAACTGTGACCACGTCCCCTAATTTTAATCTGACACACGCTTTGATCTGCCCGTCGCAGCTGTCGCAGAAATCATCTTTAGAGAGCAGACGGATGGAAGGAGGGGAGGTTCAGACAGAGTCTGGCGACATAAAGTGACACTAAACATCTTCCTCTTGTCATGTAAACACCATCACATTACACAGTGTTGAAAAAAGGGTTAGTTTAATGTCAGCCTTCGGATCAATGTGAGATCTCAACAACTAGATGTGATCTGAAATCTTACTTCAGAAAAGTAACACCAAAGAGCAACATTCACACTTCAGTGACAGCCACATCTCTCAAGAGGATCTGAAATATCAATAACACATCAAAAGTTCTGTCATCCACAAAGTCTTGACACCTTGTGTGCATTTCAACTTCAGGCAACTGAAATACACTTGAACAGCACGTAGGGCTGCTATCAAGAATTCTTTAATTAACTAATTAATCATTTAGTGAGAAACGGGAAAAATGACTCGCATAGGTCAAAAAGTCGTTGGATATTTTTTTATTAATCATTAATTTTTTATGAATCAATTATTCCAAGCGGTTCAAAATGTTTGCACTAGTGGAAAGTAACCAAGTACATTTACTCAAGTATTGTACTTAAGTGCAATATCTTCTTGAGTATTCCTTCTTTTCCTGCAACTTTATACTTATATTTCGATTTTGATATTGCATTTTTACCTCACTAAATATACAGTTACTATTCACATTAAGATTGTAAACAGAAAATATTAAATTATATTGAATAACTACACATTGCTATAGAAACTAGTTAACACTGCACACTTTTGAGCATCATTGAAATGATCCCCATATATTAAAATATTAGTAATAATCTGAAAACATTATATAAAATACAGTAATACGATACGTGATGGGCCATTTTAATACTTAATGTACATTTTATTGCTAATATTTCTGTGTTCGTATTCATATAATCACCTTTGCCTATAAAAATCTAATCAATTCATTTTAGACTAAAAGTAGAAGTTTGCGCATGTTGCTCTAGTTACATGCTTACATTTAGCCCTCTGAACTGCTGTGGTACTAAAATTTAGCAAATTGCATTCATGATCCCTCATTATGAGGTGCACATCGATTATTTGTGAGACATTTACTTAAAGAATAACTTTTAGCTTTTCAGATAGTTGCTTTTCTATAGCTGAAGAAGCAAAGCCAATTTGCATAGCACCTTTAACGGCGCGGTAATTCAAAGTGTTTTACACAAGGCATAAAACGGAATTATGACAAGATATAAAAGTAGTACGAGGCATTATAAAAAGTCTCATAAACAGAGTTGGAAAAAAATAACCATAAAGTGGAGCTAAAATAAATAAATCAGAGTAAAAGAAATAAAATTGGAGCACAAGAAGTAAAACTATGCAGTATTTTTCACATTTTACTCTCCTTTTACAACTTTTCTTAGGAAATAAACACTTTTATGAAACAAAATTGTATTTTTATTCCTCATACAGTTCCCTGGTTATTAACTTGATTGTTAAATATTTATCATGACCTCTTAGAGTGCTGATGTCCCATCTTAGTGTCCCCATGCCCAGGTAAGAACACACTGGATTAATTGATTGATCCACTATAGGAACAAGAAACAGCAGAACAGCTTTCTAAAATAAGATGCTCTGGCTGACATTATTTCGATAGATCCTTTTCCTTCTGAAACAATGCAGCTGTAAATATACATCATTTGCTATGAGTGATGGTGATGATATGCCATATATCATGTCCCCCATTCATCCAAATGCAAGTCATATAAAATCAGCAGTGACTGAAAAAAAATATCTATGAAAAATGGAGAACACTTTTGGACAAAATTCATAAAGTTAACAAAATCTGACTTCCTTTCTTTTACCAGTCAAAGTGGTTTTAAATTGCAAGAGCACAACAATGGCTTGCATCATTCTCCGAACTTGTGCGTCGGCTGCGTGTGAACGCTGCACGGCATATTGTGCCTAACAGATGGACAGCCACCAACTGATCCTCAGTTCCTCCCCGATTTCATCATGAGGGACAAAAACACCTTTGAAGGCATCTGCTCGGCGCATCACTTGAGTTTCGAGTGTGATTATCAGAGTCACCAGACTGTGTTTAGACTGCAGGGAGATGTAATAGTGCACATAAGTTGCAGCCTCCCATCAGATGGCAAGGCTTAAAGGGAAATAATGATTTTCTAATCAGTTATGATAGCCAGATTTATGGATTAAAGACAGAGGCAGTCACTGGGGGAAAAAATTAAGCTATATATGCGCAAGTTTACATTTCATTTTCATATATAGCACAGTCTCTTAAAGGCAAATCCATATTCTGCAGCAAAGTATGTCTTTATCTCGCCCTCACAGACGCACTGTGATCATAGGCAGAATTTTTGCATTAGTGTGACAAAAGCCAAACTGTGGGGCCCCAGCAGGGTCAGCTCACATGTGCAGTTTATATGCTAATGTGACACGGCCTCTTTCCCATACAGTAGAGATTTGATCAAACACTGAACCCGACAATGTGAAAATGTCTCCATGTGACTCAGTCAAGTACAATAAGTCTGCAGTGTTGACAGAAAATGAAATCCTATCGAATCATGCAGAGGCTTTGTATGTACAGTATGTTGTTCTTATATATTCACTACCTTTGAACTGGAGGTCAATGCAGAGCTTAAAAGAGAGTAAATATTAGACAGGAAGTGGACAAAATCAAGACATGCTAATATAAATGCTAATATGTCTTTGTGTCTGTTAGATGCAACTGCTTGTTAAAATGTTCACCATATCAAAGGTATTAAGAGATAATATGTCAGTTAAGTCTTCATAGCTTGTTTCTTCTGCCCCCTTGTGGCCAAAAATTAGTTGTTTCAAGTTTAAAGTGTGGAGATACACAACCGCGAGTACAATAGATACTGAGTTCTCTGGAATTTTTGGTATTTTTCAAACTTATTTTCCTTTTTTTTTTTTTTTATGTTTCTTTTTACTTTTAGTGGACATAATCGGTGCATAATTGCCCTGATTGGTTATGTTGTAGCCTGTTTTACCACTGTTGGCTTCAGCGATCTCATTCAATACTGAGCTGATGTACATGGGTGTGTCCTTAACTCAAATATCCTCCAAGGTGAAATAAAGCTCCCTGTGCTGAACTATAAGTGAAAATCTAATAATGGCAAAGTAAATATCTATAACTATAACTATAACTATTTTCTAATAGATATCGACATTTTTAGACTCTATCTTTAAATTCTACTTTATACTAATTCTGTCTGAATTCTACTGTAAAAAGGACATAAATAAATAATAACCACAAGCTCTTAGTCCGAAGAATCTTCCTCCCAGCGGTGTGGAGGAATCTTTAAAACAGCATTTAGATGTTGGGAAATGAAAGTCCCCAAAAGCTTAATGGGACAGTTAACAGTATAAATAAAACACAAAAAATATAAATAATTGAAAAAAATAAGTTTTTGTTTTGTGTGAGAGGTGAACAGTGCATCGAAAAACATTTTACGTCTAAAATCCTCTCGACGGCTCTCTTAGTTGGTACAAAAATAATGGGACGCCACAGTCACAGACAGAGTAGCATGCATATTATCAGGAGCCTGTATGTTTCCGTCATGTATGCAGAGATATGATTAAATCCGGCAGTATATTTTGTCATATTTCCAGTGGTGAGATAGTGATAGTGATAGTGATAGTGATACTAACTGTACTCAAGTGCCAAAAGTAACTGTATTATATTATACTTACTTAAATATTTAAAAAAAAAAAACAATCATCAGAATTATGGTGATGATGTTTACTTCTTCATAGCATATACCACCTTAAAAATAAAGCCTAAAATATACTTTAAGAAACACAAGGTTCTTTGTTACAACTTCAAGGTTTTGAAGAACAAAATCCATTTTTTTTCTTCTTCCTTTCGTCCCTATTGAAAGTTGGGGAAATATAAAAACTCAAGTTAGGTTCCGACACTCCAAAACACTTAAACACATCACAACTTAACTAACTAGATTTTTAATGTGTAATAATTCTTTATATCATTGTTTTAACTGCAATATTTGGTGCAATATTTCAACCACAGCACACCTCTGTGCAATTATTCAAATGTGCAATATTCTTCCAACTCTTGAATGTACATTTATCATGTTACACATTGCATATATTGTATATATACTCTTATTGTTAATCTTGCTTATGCATATCTTTGTAGTTCATTGTTGCAGCTTTACACACATATTTATATCTTCATATTTTTAGCTCACACACTACTTTTATACACTGCATTGTAGCATTGGTCTCAGTTTTATATTTTACAAAATTTACACAATCAGCACATTATCAAAATTATAATGTAAATATTCTCATTTCAGTACTAATCATTTATCACTGTATTTCTTACATTTATATTTTTACAGACTTACGTAGTCAGCATACTATCCATACTTAATATTTTTCTAATATATAATATTTACATACTGTGTTTATTGTTTACTCTTACTGTATTATATTCCTGTATATTTATGCTCGCTCTTATCTCTATTTGCGATATTTCTCTATGCTGGCATCTGAGCGACTGTAACGAGCCACAATTTCCCTGCCGGGACCAATAAAGTATTTTTGATTCTGTGAGTGATGTGATGTAGCGACGGCTTCATGCAACAACCTCTGTGACTGCTTAAATTCAGCTGCATCAAATCAATGCAACATGGATTCACAGTTTCAGCCAGCTGTCAACCTGTCAGTCAACCTGACATCCCTCAGTCTGAGGAATACCCAGATGCCAATTGTGAACATCAGACCAAGTTGTATTGATGCAGAGAACAGAGCAACCTCTTAGCAATATGGAGCTATCAGTTACAGCAGACGCAGGTTGTCAGAGAAGGAAAAGGAGAGCGAAACTCTGTGCGTGCGTGTGTGCATGTGTGTGTGTATAATTGTGTGCATGTGTGTGAGAACAAAGTGGTTGTCAGGAGCAGTTAGAAACTGGCTGGCCTGTCTGGCAGGGGAACATCCATCAACAAACCCTCTTAACTGAGTGGAAACAACACGCTATCTCATAACTCCTCACATGAGCCGCACTGCTGCAGTTTGCAGTTTGAGGTGCCCTTGTGCCCAAAATGTTTCTCCTTGATGTGTAATTACAGCTAAATACGTTGTGCTGAACGCCTGCTGGATTTAGCTTTTTAATAGAAAAAGTCTCCCCAAAGCACCTCAACACTGTTACAAAACCTCTTAGTGATGTAACTTGCACTCTGGGGCTCATCTGCAGTGCAAAAAATGCCAAATTTGCCCAAAGAAATGTCTGTAATTAGGCCCTTAAAATCTTATTTTCTTAAAATCAGTGCAAAGATTCACCTTGTTCAAAGGATTTTTTTTATTTTTTTTTATTTTTTAAAGAAGCTTAATTTTCTGGCACAATTGCCTGCATTTACTTACCATTTGAGATCTAAAACTTACATTATTAATTCAGCCTCTTATTTGCTCTAATCAATAACTAAACTGGTCTTAATATGGGACGTCGTCATTAGTTCTTTTCACACAAACCACACACACACTAATCAAACATATACAAAAAACACAGAGCCATGGTGAAGTGCTGCCAAGCTAAAATTTAGGGACATTTTGACTTTTAAAGACAAATTGAGGCCAGAAAATAATCCTATGACTCATGAAAAATGTTACGCTACAAAGAATTTCTTCAAACCTGAAATACATGTAGATTCATACATGATGGTTGCAGTGCGCTTTCGTCTTATTCTAACGTAAAGTGGCAATACAGTTTCTGACTGATTTATAGCACCAGAAAGCATATAGTTGTGATATCAGTGGCAGAAAATCAGGGCATTCTTCCTATACTCACTGTTTTGTTCACAATCATACAGGGAGGAATTCATTTTAAGAGGCAGAGATAGTAATTTCTGCACAGACAGGGGGCTGAATAGACCGCATTGCCTCAAAGAATAGAATGCAATACAGTCGCATACTCGGCTTGTGGCGCCTGCATTTTGGAGATCGTCATCAGTAGTCTGTGAGATACGTTTTTCAGTGTTTTTTTTGGTGAAGAGAAACACATCACAGTTTCTCAACACACAATTTGTCTGTAAAAAAGTGTAATAATGATCCCTGTATATTTATACGCAGTATTTAAGGGACATTTACTCTGTTTTTTTAAAAAAACGAAGTAAAATCCAATGTCTGTTATGACTTAAATTATTAAATCTGCACCATTTCTCACTGATGTGGATTGTGCAAAGGTTCTACAGCTAGAAAAGGGAAGATGCTCCAAACGCACGTCATTACTTCCCACTTATTAGACATAAATGTGATTTTTAATCAAATGATTTCAAATTCATTGGCTACTACAGCAGTATCCACACCTCTAAGGGGGTTTTCTACAAGATATTGGAACAAAGCCTCAGGGATTTGCTCCCATTCAGCCACAAGAGCATTACTGAGTCCGCTGATGTTGGGCGATAACACTGGCTCGCAGTCGGTGTTTCAGTTCATTCCTAAAGGTGTTGGATGGGGCTGAGGTCAGGGCTTTGTGTTCTTTGTGGACTCGACTTTGTGCAGGGGCACAAGTCATATGGAAACAGAACAAGGACCTTCTGAATTGAGCTGTTGCCGCAAAGTTGGGAGCACGCTGAAGCATGCAGGCCCAAACAAAGAAAACAGCCCCAGACTGACAGCACACAAAAATATACAAAAGACAGCGGTGTCCTAGTTGATTAAGTAAAATCAGAAATTTTAAGTACGTTCAATTCAATGCAATGTATTATTTGGCTCAGAGAGCAATTTGTGGTGCAGCAAGTGCAAAAGCACAGAAATATACAACAGTTGACATTATTCTGTGCACAGGGTAATTTGCACCTGTTCAAGCTCCAGAGGAGCAGATTAATAAGTGTCCACCATAACTCCATAAGACCTATTATAATTTGGTGGGTATTAAAAATGACAACATCTAATAATGTAAACCATTTCTAATGTGGTATACATCACCATCAACAGGTCATGACAGTCACAATAATGCAGCATCAGCGGAGCGGATCATCCGAAAGTTTTGAATCCACAGTTTCTCTGTGAAATCGTGGACCTCCCAGAAATCCCCCATATGTGGCTGCTTCCACGTATAAGGGGCTCGCCTTTACATTATCGCTCACATAACACGCCTACGTGGCCTTCAATTGGAAATAATGACGGCTAGTGTCGTGGCTGCAATAGAAATAAACCTGCTAATGTTTTGAACATCCATCGCAATGTTTCTTATCGCGGGAGCATAATATCACTCACTGGAAAGTCATCTCGCAATTGTGTTTATCCACATTTCAAAAATATGGCTTAAGTTTTGCAAAAATCTGTAATTAAACCCAACTATTATCACAGAGGCATAACAAAGAGAGCATGCACCGAGTTTGGGTTTGGCTCTGTTACAACTCTCTCGGGCTCAGACGTAAATATGGTGCAGTCAGATCTATAGACCTTGTTTTGAGTAGTTTCGTGTAGAAACTATGAACTACACTTGCAAGCCATGTCACCATGCAGAAGTAACTCTGAAACTCAGTCCAAAACCATCTCACTTGATAAATAGCACTGCAGGTAAGAGAAAAAATATGTGTTTTTTGATTTGGGGGTGAGCTGTTCCTCTAAGAGTAAGCTTTTCCGTTAACCTGATGAGCACAAAAAAGATCTTCAAACCCAGGGATTCAATTAGCTGTTCCATCTCGAATCTGATATCCCCAGAAAGGAGAAAAATAAACTGTCTTTGGTCAAACAAGCCACTGTCCTTGAGGAATGATTTATGGAGTGAGATTATCCTGAAGCTCATCTCAGCTGGTCAGAATACCCAATTAATCCACACCAACTTTCAAAACTGCATCTGATGAGGCCAGAACATATTCTAATATCCCCAAAGCTCCTAAAATACCTCATATCCTCCGCAAACAGCTCCTTTAATGGGCAGTCTGCTGGCGGCCCCACAGTGGCCGCTACAACCCAGCTTGTGTCGAGACTTGGAGCGGAACAGTGGTTCTGCTTGAGCACACATAGTCAACGCGGGGAGGGACGGATTAGGACGAGGTACAAGCTGGAGACACCACCTGCCTCGACCTCTACTTTCTGCCTGACTCCCGCTGGCCCACCATGTTTGGAAGTGCCACATTAAACAGCTCAGGTTCATCCGAGTCCATAACAAACGCCCCGGGACAGGAACAGGTCGCTGCCAGGAGGTGACGAAGCGTTTTAGGCCTCGCTGCTTTGACACCTGCCACTCTACGCCGGCGATGTTTTGCTCTGACACCCGTCTAGATCTCTGAGGATTATGTGGAAAAACTGAATTTATTTTACAATAGTAGAGCCTGCTTTCCCACCACGCCCTCAACATCCTCAGAAACATTAACTGCAATTGTCTGCGACAGAAAATCATAAACAAGGGCACAGTGATTACTGTCTTTGCGACTGAATTATAGTGCGCACACATCGGCAGTTGTATTGACTGATTTGGCTCTGGCAGCACATAAAACCATGTCATGGAGCTTTATGAGCTTGAATATAAACAGATGGCCTATTGATCAAACTTTCATGTAACTCTGCAAACACAATACTTGAAGGTCATTCTGAAATTAAACTTAAAATAACTAAAGAAACTGTCCAATATGTGTGTGTGCAGGGATATGTGTGTAAACCAGGGATACTGAACTTGCTTTGCTTGGGCTGCAGGCCAGTCGCAGCAGCCCCATACATGTTTGTCAGATTTGAGGACATTTCTAGGATTTTAGGACATTTCTGAGATTTTGGTATGTTTTGAGAATTTTAGGACATTTTAAGGATTTTAGGAAATTTATTGAATTTGAGGGATTCTGGGTTTCTGGGATCTTAGTACATTTGAGTGTTTTTATGATTTCATGAGTTTTCTATGACTGTATAAGGAGGATTTTATGATGTTCCTAGAATTTTAGAAAGTGTCTAGTATATTAGGAGATTTCGAGGACTTTTACAGTTTTCTATGATTTTGACATTTATAGGATTTTAGGACATTTGACTTAGTACGGAGCTCTGTTGGGGTATGAATCCTCCACTGGCACTTTTTGATGCTGTTTTATGCATTCTGGCACTCTACACATACTTTGCAAAAACTATTCCCAGTATGAATCACTTTATTTTTTGTGAATTAGAAAGTGGTTGGGGGGCCACCTGGCACCTTATTGGGGGCCAGATATGGCCTGCAGGCAGTAAGTTGACTATCACTGCAGAACTAAACAAAGGAGATATATGGGGACGGCGTTTCTGAAGAAAGCAATGTTGCACAAGCTGACTTCAATGAGGTCTACTGACCTTCACTAAACAAGTCCGTTATAACAAGAAAGAGTACCCATGTGGAAGATAACAGTGACATTTCAGTGGGTGACACAGCAAATATTGCACAAGAGCGTGGACCGCACACAAGGACAGAGATACTGACATACACACGTTACTGTTTCCATTGTTCGTGTTGGGATTGATTGTGAAACGTAATGGGCATGTCTTTGCATAATAATGGCTGTGTAAACAAAGCGACGTGTGGTGTATGGTGCCGTGACCCCCTCCCCAACACACACTCCTCTCCGTTCTGTGCTGTGTACCTGGTGTCAACAGGATGACGGAGGTGACGATCAGCGAGCAGATGACCAGAATGACAAGAAGGGCGATCGCTATTCCCTTCCAGTTCCTCTGCGGAGGGTTACTGCCCACCAGCTCCTGCAGAGACACAGAGAGGAAGAGAAAAGACATGGTCAGAACTGTAAAAAGACTATTGTGGGAGCGAATCAGAGTTACGAAGCAAGAAGGAGAACAAAATGGAAGAAAATTGAAACAACATGCGGGATGTGAGAAAGAAAAGAGAGAAACATCTAAAGAGACTGAAGAAAAGGAAAATAATCAGAGGTAAATAGCAAACTCATGAAAGGGACCGCTGGGGGTGTCAGTCAAGGACGAACGTGAGTCAGTCGCAGCATCTCGGTTCTCAAGGAGACATGCCAGCAGCAGCAGCAGCGGGAGGAGGAGGGGGGAGAATTCTTAATGAGCCGAGCATCAGCAGCCATCACCCCCAAACGAATGTGACAGATAAAAATGGAGCCCAAGACACGTTGGTGAATTGCATGCTTGACAAAAGCTCGACAACAGCAGAGAGAATCTCTGGGGTTGGGAAAATGAGTCTGAGTTATGAGGAACCTTGAGGGGAATTTTTCTTTTTTCTGGTCTGAGCGACAAATTCAGAAATGAACTTATTGCCATTTAATATTGTTATAAGTGAATTCTGAGGGATGAATATGGCACGAGACAAAGTATCACCGCAGGATATGAAATAAAAACAATAGGGGCAAAGTGGTTTTAGGCTTCATGTCCTTGCTCAAATCAAATAATGTGCAGAAGGGAAATGCATTTGACACACGGTAATGTGCAGCAGGTGGCTAGGTTCGGTGAAAAATTACATGAGCACATAGTTTTCACAATATATTACAGTAATAATTCAAGACAGTCCAGTCAGCAGCTATAGGTGAATCTGGATGTCCTCCAAACTTAACGCTCAGAGCTACATGTACTAAACTCTCCTTATTCTACAGTTATTCAACAGCTAAATTTGCTGGTAAAATCTGTATCTTGCTATACCTAAGATTAAATAAGTGTAGCCTGTTTTGTTTTCATGATAATAGCCTAATAGAAATGTACAAAGATGGTGAAATTTTATTTCAATAAAAACAAAGTATTAGTTAAATAACTTAATGCAACAAAATCTCAGGTAGACTCAAAACATAAAACTATCAGAGAAGAAGTTAATCTGGCTGGCTAGCTTGCGCAGGCTACTTTTTTTTAACCCCTCACCTGCTACAGTTGTTATTAGGTGTTAGCAAACAATTTTTTAAGCAGACTGCAAGAATTGTCTCCAATTTTGGATTCTTCATTCACCACAGTCAAAGTTTTCCTCACAAACTCAATATAGTATAAATTCAATATAGTTTTAAATTCTGTGCCAGCTGAAGCATGATGGTGATGCTACTGAACCCCTTGAGCAAATTAAACACCCAGAGATAATTGGCTCAATTTGTGAATTTTAAGACAAATCATCCCTGAAAGTTTCCACCTCAAGCTGCTTGGTCTGGCTCACACACAGATCCACCAACGCCAAAACCACAACCAAGAGGGACCCTGCAGAAAGAGTCCAGCGCCCAAACTATTAGTGGAGGATTAATAAGTTCTTAATTAGTTTATAGAGGATAAAAAGAACGAAGCAGAGCATGTGCTTCGGGGACCTGTGGCTGGAGCCTTAATGAATACACGCTAAGGCTTTAATGAAGCTGAATGGCTGAGCTATGAAGCAAACCTTTTAGTGACCTCGTTCCCACCTTAATTGAAAGGGGCCCAAGACATCATTAGCCTGGAGATAAGAGCAATCGAGGGTATTTACCAGACTGCCCATTACACACATTCATTACAAGTTAGTTAGCTGTAGATGCAGAGCAGCGACAGCCACAAGGGCACGACAAAAGAACAAGTAAAAATTAAACATGTTGTTTTACATGTAATGTATCTATTCAGTTTGTGAACTAGGGAGTGCAGATGGTGAGTGATTTGCTCTCAGTAAGAGGGGTTCGATAAGCTTTTGACAGATTATAAAGGATAAATGTGATTGAGCTGTTTCATAAATCTTTTTCAGCTGCAAGTTCCCATCTAAAAGTTTTCTTTTAATTATATCCTCAGTATTTTCAACACAGTAAAACAATAGTTATTTTGGATGATACAAGTAAAATTTATGTTGTAGACATCAGTTTTTTTATTTGAACTATTTAAACTTTTCTGAAACAGCCTGGTCTGGCTAATGGCTAGAAATATTAGGATACCCATGAGCCACTGCAAAAAACAAAACAAAACAAAACAAAACCAAAACAGCCAGTTAGAAGTAAAAATGTACATTTCTGCAACAATACATTTTCTAGGCACAAAAAAAGAGAAAATATCATGTTTTGGCTTAAAAAACCCAATGTCTGGGTGCAATCCAAGGAGAAAAGCAGCCTCTTCTCTGTTAAAAAAAAAAACGCTTTTCATGGCACTATCCCCACTGATGGTCGCTACAAAACACCTATGATTTGAGCATATAAAGCTGATAAACACACAAAGACAGGCTGCTACAAAACACCCGTTTTGGAGTGTAAAAAGCCGATGGATATACAGACTCACACACACACACACACACACACACACACACACACACACACACACACACAACACAAACACACACACACACACACACACAAACACACATGGATCTTTATTTGAAGCCTGAAGAAAATAGACTGGCTTCTACAAAACTCCAACGATTAATGCTTAAGAAGCTGATAGAAAAACAGAAACAGGTGGCCGCAAAAACACCTATGATTAACAATATAACTTTTTAACAATAAAGACCCAGAAATTTTATATCACACTTACTTTTCCTTTTGTACTCTAGATTCAATGAGTGGGTCATGACCATCCAGGAGATCCAGCAGCTTGTGCAAAATCAAACAATAGACCAAGCCTGAGTGACAACAGAAGTTGTTGTCACTCATGTCATTAATATTCAACAATAAATCATCTTCCTCATGGGTCCAAACTCAAACAAATGCACCACAAAGTCTCCAATAAAACAATGGTGAGCAGAACAAATTATTGCAAAATGAATAGATCTATAAACAAACAACAAACATGCCCACTCATGAGTTCAGTCGGTTCTTCTTGAGAGGGGATCATTTCAGCTGATAAAATGCATTGTTGTGGGTGATGAGCTGACAGTCTGCGATGTGATTTATTTTCTATAATTCTGTGCTCAGCCATCTCTCTGAAACAATCTTTATGTGTTTCTGCAGAACTGAAAATCCTGCTGGAGATTTTATGAGAGAGGCATTGAGCCCTCTGCTGATTGTTGTAGTCGATAGTATATGTGGGATTTACAATATGGAAATAGTGAAAAAATTGGAGAAAAAAAATGCTCTATAGAGAGCAACTACTTACATGCAATAATGGGATGGAAAGCAAGCATGAAAGAGTGCTCAATGTGTCTAATGCACAATAAAAGAGATGCAGAAATAACTCATACTGTGCTGAGCAATGACTGTTTATTATCTCTTCTATGTGCTGTAGATAACGCAATTGAAAGCTGGGCATGATTCCATCACAGCGTCTTAAATTTAGCAATCTTATCTCTGCGTCTGTGTGGCTGTGTGCATATGTGGAAATGCAGACTGTAGGGCAACCTCAACTAAATCTGGATGGGCTTCAGCTTGAGACATGCTGTGTAGCAAAGCTATTTGTTAAAGGTAAAGTGACCATTTAAATGTCCATGTGATTTTGTTCCATTACGCATCATACAGGAATCAACTCAGCTGCTCAGTGTAGCATCAAATCTCACAGTGTGTCTTAGACCAACGTTTTCAGGTAAAGATTTTATTGATAAAGTCACTCAATGTTTCTTACTCTGATGGGAAGAAAGTTTTTTGGACGCTAGAAGTGACCATATTTGTCAGTGAGGGTGAATTTGAGCCTGAGGACACTGCATTGGTAGTAACGTGTCAATCACAAGGTGCCCTGCTTTATTGTCTTTTTACTTAAAATGGGACCATAATGAAAAAAAAATTCTGTATTAAAGAAGACCTGAAACTGGCAATTGAGGAGAATGCTTACTGAAGTAATACATTAAGTGAGTAGATAGACTAGATAGTAGATAGACTTTTATACAATCCAATTTCTTTGAAGCCAGTGGAGTCACCCCCTGCTGACAACTGGAAAGACTGCAGATTGAAGGCACTTCACTTTTAAAGAAGTATTTGGCAGGATGGTCTTTTCATAAAACTGGGCTATATGCAGTAGAAAGACATAAATACTTTTAACGTTGGTGTTACCGTACCAGAGAAAACAAAAAAGGGCTGTGGCTTTTGCTTTTACTTAACAGCCAAAAAACCCAGGACCTTCATTGTCTCCTATTGTCGTATCTCAATGGAGATACGCTACACTGCCCCCTCACTCTCCGGTTCTCCGGCTTCATATTATGCATATCCTTAAGTTGTCAGAGAATGTGCACAAATGCGTAAAAACAAATGCAGAGTACATAAGGAAGGTGACCATGTCTATATACATATTAAACATAGAGAATAAATGAGCCCTAATATGAGTCGGTATTGGCAAGCTCATCCTAAAACAGTACGGCGGCTGGCTGGTATCAAATGATCTTGTTTTACAGTTAAACAGTGCACTAAAATATGTCTCTATAAAACTTTTAACTCAGTAACCGAATATTGGTTCATGTTTGATTAGCACTGCCTAGTTTTACTGAATAATCTCAGTTTAAGCGAGAGAAAGGGGCATCTTCTGCCAAAATATGCATTTATTGCTGGGAAACAAAGTTCAAAGACAAAGAGTCTATTTACACCTAGTACCCACATTGTTACGATACAATGGTTGAAAATTGGCAAAGTATCCCTTTAAGACCAAGAGGCCACTTCTTTTACACAGTCTATGGATTTACCACTGTCAAATAAAAGTGAGAAAAAAAGCTAAGTGGACTGTCCAATGGCAGCTGTACCACTGTAGCACAAGCAAACACATACACAGATGCTGCAAGTCTGAAAATTGCTTCTGTTATTTTCTCTCCACACTCTGCGACACTAACATCCGCCATGCTGAAAGATCTATTGCACTCTTATGATGACTAAAGAGTCAGTGTCAAACAGCATTTCCATATAGATCAACATCTCTGTGGGAAAACACTGACACTGGAAACCATCCAAAAAAATACAAAACCTCACAAGCTCCCTCTCAGACAGCGAATGAGCAGCATTCTTTTGAGGATCCATACTTTGCTGGGGTTGAAGCACAGCAATAATTGGACCCCAAACAATTCAGCCTAAAAGACCAAAGACAGAAACCTCACCAAGAACTTCAGACTTCTTTTCTGTTCCTGGGCTTGGAGGGAATAATGGTAATCACGTATTCAGCCTGGGTAAGAGTGCAGACACAGGCTGGAAACCTTGCCTAACCTTCCTGATCATGCCCCTCTGATCTGTAATTATAATAATGATTGGACTAATTAGCCAGACCTTATGTGCCGGAGTAATGACGGTGTGATTATATGGCAGAAGAGAGATGAGGTATAAAATGAGCAGTGAGGAGACAGACATCAGAGCTTACAGGAACAGTAAATAAATGACACATTGGGAGGCCGCAGGAAGACTCACTGACAGGAAAGCTTGAGGCGTGACCAGAACATGACAGGATGAGAAAAAAAAGAGTGGGACACTGCAGATGAATTCAGGACCAAAACTCAAATAAAAAACAAGATCCTGGTGTTTTCTTGTCCTCAGCAGCTGTCATGTTTAAATCACAGAGCATGCACAGGAATCATGAGTGCTGATACCGCCCCAAGGGTGTGAAATGCAACACTGTGCTGATGTCTCTCACAGTCAACAGCTGCAAAAGTTATTCTAAGAGTTTTGAGAACACAGCCATTTCAGCATTTTTATTTGTTGGACCATAAAAAATGCTGAAAGTGTGTGCATATTCGGAGTGATCTGGTACAATCATCCATCCACTTTCATCTGCTTATCCGAGACTGGGTCACAGAGGCAGCAGGTTGAGCAAAGTAATCCAGATGTCCCTCTACCCAGCAACACTTTCCAGCTCCACTGGGGGACCCTATGGCATTCCCAGGACAGATGAGAAATAAAATCCCCCCAGCATGTTCTGGGTCTTCCCCAGGGCCTTTTGGTGTATCCCCTCTAAGTGGAAGCAATCAGGAGGCATCCTGATCGAATGCCTCAATCACCTCAACTGGCCCATTTTGGCAAAGTACTCCAGATGTCCCTCTACCCAGCAACATTTTCCAGCTCCTCCTGAGAGACCGTAAGGCATTCGCAGGTCCCCCCAGCATGCTCTAGGCCTAGCCCAGGACCTCTGACTAGTTGGATGTGCCCAGAATACCTCAAACAGGGACCATCCCCATCAGATATCCAAACCACCTTAACTGGTCCATTTCAACGCAAAGTTGCAGCAGCTCTACTTGGAACTCATATCACTCATATCATTCGCAGGACCACTTAACTGATAATGCTAATCAGTTTATTTCCCTAAATCAGCACCATCACCGAAGTAGCCTTCTCTAGAACATTAAAAAAAATTATGACGATTTCTTTTCCTGCCAGAGTTGGAAACACTTGTCTGGCAGTCTATTACTGTAACATAAAAGCTGTCCAGGGGCTTCAGCTCATTCAGAATACAGCAGCCCATGTTTTGACAAGCAAAGGCAAAGGTGCTTTTCATAATATGGAAAGTAACACAAAAGAAATGCTCCCATTTACCTTACTTGAATTTCTTTGATGGATGTTCAACTCTTGTGCTGTTTAAAGAAAATATTTAGTATATAATATAAAGTAAAACCACAGACTAAATATGTATTTTTAACCAGCAAAACATGCAGATACAATATGGCGGAAATACATACCTTTTTTCCATCCTTGAGGCATGTGCTACATACAGCCCCAGCAACCTCAACCAATATGCTAGTGCAGCCTGTATCCTGAGAGGCGAAGCTCGGGGCAAAAGCCTGAACAGCACTTGCTGCAACACTCACAACTGTTCATTAGGTTTATTGCTATGAGGGCACTTTAATAACTGAAAGCAACTCAGCTGACCATATCAACTTTTTTTTTATTATTGTTATCTTCACTTTGGAGCTGCAGTCAGAGGAAACTGACCACCACCAAAATATTCAATAATTTCACTGGTTTTGAAAGCTGTTCATTATAAAACTGAATTTGAGATGGTGATCTATAAAACGCTGGACCCAGATACAATATTTGGCAAGTTTCCAGTTTATCAAACTTGAATAATTTCTTGGGTCAAAATAGTCCATCTTCTTCAGATTCACATTCTAAATATTGCAAAAATTATTCTGTACCGTAAGAAGGGGATAGCTAACCTGCTAACTAGGAGTAAATCTCTCAACATGATGGTGGTAAATGGTAATGATGGTAAAACTAATGGAAAATAAAGTCAAGTTTGAAGGGGAAAAAAGTAGCCACTTTGACAAGGAACAAGTCATCAGAGAGGCTGTATAGCGTGAGTAACTGCTCCATTTGTGCTCCCTTTATGGGATGCTAAACTAGAAATGAAGCCTTGGCCCATCTCCCACTGCCGCTTTAATAGCTCAAACTGAAATCTCTTGTGCGAGCGCGGTTACATGCGCTCTCCCTGAGGATGAAATAATAATGCCTTTGATTTCTAGCATAAGTGACTGTATAGGTCATTAATTCTGATTCTCAATGAAGACACTAAAGCAATAACATGCAAGGTATCTGCTATCTAAAGGCCCATGGGGAACAGCACGTGTACATTTCTGCATATTTTAAGTACTTTCATGCATATTTCCATTGGTTTAATTATACAACAAAGAGAGTTAATAGTGTTGCCAAAAATATAACATTGTTACACTGCACTGATCATACAATGCTTTTGAAGATGTAGGGGAACGCAGCTATGGGGGGCTTATAGAAAGCCTGAATGACAACAGACAGCAAAGAACAAAGTATTTTTCTGCTAGAATCAGACAATGGGAATTGGATGTAATGAGCCAGTCAGTTTTTAATTCATGCATTTATCCAGAGAGACCTCAACAGGCAGCCAGGGGTTCAGTGTTTCGCTCACTGACACTTTGACAGACACAAGATGGCACATGCTGTTAACAGAAACAAGTTGGCATCTAAGTGGATCAAATCTGTAACCTCGTGTTGGGTACAGACTCACCAACAGCAACCGATGCAAATCATAAAATAATTAGAGCGACGTCTCTCAGCATGACAGGTCTGAGGTTGGCTGACACAACGAGTAGCAACAGAAGCTGATGAGAGCAGCTGCTGACACTAGAGTCAACAAAACATCAGAAATTAAAGACGCATTTAGTTATTCAAGACTGTTTGTGGCTTCAGTCAATGAGGAAAACTGCAAGCAACAATTATCTGGCAGAACTGAATGAATGAATGAATCTTTTATCGCCCTATGGGGAATTCACGCTGCACAACTGAGCATAAAAGAGTTTGATAAACACATCAGCAACACGTTATATACAGTAAAAACAAGCATCATAAAAACATACAAAGCCTCAATACTTGTAAATCAAACCGGAGACAAATGATGTAATGCCTCTTTTAGTCCACATTCTGGGCATACTATACCTTTGCCCTAAAGGTAAGAATGCATATTTACACCACATAGGGTGCAGTGGGTCTGCTACAATCTCTATTATCTTCCAACCTCGTCTAAAACCCTGCCTACATTGTTCTTGTTTTCTTTTTACAGACAATGCTCCCTCCAAACACTGACTACAAAAGGTCAATAAACTCCAAATTAAGGTCTTGTAAAAGGTGGTGTAAAAACACTGGTGTGTAATCTACATAAATAAAGAATACAAACTTTCAAAACTGAATGATAAATAAGGTCTAGATTAGATTACATAGACACATAAGGTATGATTGGGGGAAGGGATCAACAAACTTTGCATTGTTTGTGTGTGTCACTTTGTATTACCTTAAGTTTGATTTTCCTCAGCAGCTCCTTGTGGGGTTTGACTCTCAGGCTGATAATTGATCAGTCTAATTAAAATCAGAAGTGATCAGAACAGATTGATGGACAGGAGGAGTAGCTGCTGCAGAGGCAAGTGAAAACAAATTTTTAGAACCAGCGTAATGAACGCTAAAGTTTCACTGCGCCTGGAGGTCTACTGCTCCATCTGTGTCTAGAGTACCCCCTGTGCTACGAGTGTGGCACAAAGGATAACCAAACAGTATATATATCACTACAGTTAACCTCATGGAAGGTCAAGCTCCAAAACCATAAATTGATATCTTGCGACAGATACTGATCTTGTGATGGGTCGCCTGAAATAAATTAATGTGCGGGAAACCCTGGGCTTTGTAATTTGATTATTCTGGTTCGGGAACCAGTAATCAATCTAAATAAACAGATATGAGCATCTGTAGGTGGCAGGACAACAAGTTGGTATTAGAAGCATTTCAGTTTTGATTAATAGTCTGAGTAGTATTAACCAATTATGTTTGAGCAGCAGGTTAACAGTCCGAGAGGAGGGTAAAAGAGGTGAAATGCACTGGCCAAAATGCAGAGTCCAAACCCACTAGCTGTCATCTCATGACGATTTTTCGTTTTTATTACCTTTTTTTTTCTTAATCTGAATTCATATGCAATTTTCTCCTCATATTGATTAACGCTGATTAACTTGGATATCCACTGGCTAAACCAGAACTCTGCGTGATGTTGTTGATGTTGTCTGTCTGATAACCATTCCGACAAGACCGACAAGTTAAGAGTACACATTCCTAATTTTTTGAGAAGTTGGATGAACATGACCAAAATCTAATGTACAATGTAAACCACTGCTGACAAAAAAGAACACCTGAAGACATAAGTAAAAACATACGCAAAGCTTCAATTTAACAAGTAACTTATGTAAAATATTTGGATAAATGAGATTAAAATTAAATTTACCTTCCTTTCTGAGTTTAAAAAAAGTTGTAACGTGTATAAAATTTCAAACATGTATTTTTTTAATAAGGATCTATTGTAAATACTTCAGTTTAATGTTTGGGTTAAATAATGACATAAATCTCTTGGTTGGCAGTAGTTTTAAATACCACATTGGCCTCCCTTCTACACTATACTAAATGACTCCATAAGAAGAGGCAGTTTAGGTGTCATTTCAGCCTATTTTTACAGTGCAGAGATGTGATTCTAATCCCCAAATAGAGGGATTTGGGATCTTTGCTTCTCTCATCCCCCTCAAACTGACTTCATTTTTGCAAAAATATGAGCAGATTAATCCCAAATCCAAATCCTCAACGATTGTTTAAGTGGTTTTCAGCACAGACTGATTTTCTTTTAACGCCCTTCTCAATCAAAGTTTTAATCTCTGATTCCAAAATCACGCGCCTCTCCCAACTCTATGCTTCACAGGTCAAAGAACATGAAGGGGACATGATTGAATCGAAACGCAACTCGACAATTTCATTGTTGTCATACAACATTGCGCCGCTGTAGTGCTGTGCATAAACAAGCCGTCTTGTTTGTTACTCACTGCAGGAGAACTAATTTCAAACTGGCCACTGTGTATGTGTGCGTGTGTGTGTGCGTGTGTGCGTTGTTCTTGAGCTTCTTCCGCCTGGTTTGTTTGATTTGCGAGTGAATCTCTTCCAGTCCATTAGAGAGATGCTGGGAGGGCGCCACCGCCAGCTGACCTCTCTCTGCAGAGTTTGCACTAAATCACATCTCTGTAAAATACCATGTAAGAACCACTGCCAAGAGGATGAGTCAGTGTGTGTGGCACGTTTTGGGAATAAACCTGAAGGAATGCTTCTCATGACATGATCTGCACATGTGATTAAAAGTCTTTCTGAACTTGAATCTGCCTCATCAAAACCAATCACTGACAATTCGTGTACCTTACATATTATTTCTGCCACGGCGAAAGGCAAAATGCTCATTTACATGCAAGTGCACATTCTATAGAGGCAATTAATCACATCTATCCTGTATTGTACCCCGTCTCTATGGAAACAGAGTAAGAATGATTAGGGTTTTTATCAGTGAGCGTCCCCTATAGCTACAGCTCTGCTCGCTGAACACGCATTATGACATGGCTAAACAAGTGATGAGGCACACGCATGAGGGAAAAGTGCTTCCTGCCTGGCTCTCATGTATAATGCATGAAGGCAAAATCTTTTTTTTTCCCCTTTCTATTTTATCAGCCTGAACACATAAGTCTTCTTTAGGAAACAAGAACAATACAGCCAGAGTTTCTCCTCATTTCATCACTTTCTCCCGTGGCGGTGTGTGTGTCTGTACATCTGTCATTGGAAGCGAAATGTATCCGCAAATGTTACCGTGGCTCCGCCGAATCAAAGATTTACCTCTATCTCTGTACTTCAGCAACACTACACACCAAAGATATATGACTGCTTAGACAGTGGTGCAGGTTGAAATTGATGACTTGTGTGGTCATCCTCCTGACTGCTGCATGCCACCGTTAATGACAAATGTCTATTCAAAGGTAGCGCCGGGAAACGTTCCAGCATATCATTAGCCTTGTGTTGCAAATGTGCAATGTGCTGACTCCGTGAAGCAAGTCCCAGACCTCTGACTCAAATTGGATCGTCAGTGACAAACTCTAAAATAAGATGTGTAGCTGGAGTCAATAGCATTGCCTTCACAGTCTCACTTCACTTTAGAAAGAAAATCGTAGGAGTTAAATTACAGCAAATGTCTGTGAAAGTATCAACTATACGCCAGTGTTTGTACATGTTAAATTAAAGTCCTTTCACAATCTGCATCTCAGTTAAATCAGCTCATTATTCTTTCTTTCTCCTTTGGTTGGGTTACCTTCTACAAGTCACGTACTCATTAATTCATATTGACACAAAATGTACACACAATTTAATGTTCTGTACGTAATTAGTGGGTAATTCTTCTGTCAACTTCAGCTGAGGCATACAAAGACGGTGCTGCCTGACACTGCCTCATCAGTTGAATAGGTGCTCAAGTAACAAAGAACCAAGTGTGAAAAATAACTTGGCAACACTAATTGACTCGCTGAAAATGTCTGCGCTTTATTCAATTGACGCGTTTCAGCACAGGGATTTTATCATGGGGTTTACAGAAAGGATAAAAGCACAGTCAGTATTCATACTACATATGCAACACAAAATGGGCATTTCTTAAAACAATTATCTCATTAAAACTAGAGACCTAAATGACCTGTCTCCCGCACAGAAAATTTAAAAATCAAAATACGGAGGCTCTCCTGTGTCCTCGTGGTCAAAGGTTCATACAATACCAACTAATTGCAACTTTCCTGGTTCAGTTCTAGCTGACAAACTTTGATGACCACCGGGCACAGGCCCAGGGGCCCAAAGTCCAAGAGGCTCCCTGGCCTTCACGTGCAAAATGTGACTCACATTAACACATACTGACCAGGTAGAGACTCAAATGACCTCAGAGACATCAAAAGACCACAGATATATGCAAAGGAACTACAAAGAGACTCAAAGTAACTACAAAAACGAGGGAAACAACCACGAGGAGACCCAAATCTACTTCAAAGAGACACAGTTGACTACAAAAATGCACAAAACAACCAAAAGGAGACACAAAACCACAAAATATACATGACGACTACAAAGAGCCACAAAACCACCACAAAGTCTGGGTCTTAGTCCTATTTATTTGAGATGGTGGTGCCCTTTGCATATCTGTGGTGATGGAGCATTGTCTGATAATCTGCCCATGTGTACATGTGATTCCTGTCCATGTCCATGACTGTCTCAATATATACAACCCAAGCAACCAGCAAAGTCCGAGTTTTGTAGTAAACTGTTACATTGTATGCTTCTATCTGGCTCTTGTTTCTTTCTCCATAAAAATGCAATCCAGTCAGAGGCTCCCAGTTCTGTACCTGCTCAGGTTACTTGAGTTTTATGAGATACATGTTTGCTGCTCAGCTTACTTGACATCCTCACACAGCCTGTGAAGCATTTTACATGGAACCCTTCCAGCTGCGGACTAACTAGAAAGTCATCTGAGTCGCTGTGGAGGATGAGATTTGGGGTAGAATACAGAAAACCAGAGAGAGGGAAGCAGGGAAAGCCGGCCTGAGGATTTCACTGCAGAGCGCTGCATGTCCCTCGGCCCACACCCAGAGCGATTGGTATTCACAGCGGCCAGGCGGCAGTGCGAGTGTGTGCTGCATCTCTCAGGAACATTAAGAATTGAAAAGTATCTTTCTTTCTGTTCTTATCTATCAGCCTTCATTCCATAACGCAACACTTGGTCGTGCCACTCCCGGCGAAATAAATTGCCGTCATGGAAACAATATGCACAGGCAGACGCGCTCGCTTCCTGGAAATGAAATGCCCCACAACCCACTGCTTCCAGGCGCAGGGGTCTAATAAAAAGAGGCTGCTGCTCCTGTTGATGTTTACCCAGGCTAATGTATTCTGGCCTGCTGTTTTTTATCGCTTTCTCCGACAAAATATGAACACTCATGTAGAAAGAATAGACTTCCACCCTCTTATCACTGGCATAATGTTTGGCTGAAGTGCCCTCACGATGAAAAATATCTTTTCCTTTTCTAAAAAAAATATCAAGAAACACCTGCTTTCACCTCTCCACTGCAAAAGAAAAACATCAAGTGCTCGGGGCGGCTACTTCACTTGCAAAAACAGTCGCTGTTGCTCTGTGGGAGATAGAAGAAGCAGGACACCACTGATGGGTACTTTCATGTATTATGAACACTTCACCATCCCAGTGACTGCCCAGTGGCTGTTCAAACACATTCAGCAAGTTCTCCATAAAGGCCCAATGGACTGCAAAAAAGAAAAATTTGGAATAATTCATCAAAATCTGTGATAAATTCCCAGGGTACAGCAGTGTGTACACAGTGCATTTGTTTGTGTGGCCTCTTGTTGTGTTACCACGGCAACCCCCCTCAGAGCCGAAAAAAAAAATAATTCACTGCTTACCCTCTATCTGGCCACCTGTTATTACTGCCGCAACCCAATTGTTCATGCTATTCAGCTGAAAATGGGAGAGCGTGCTTTGCATCTAAGAATGGCCGATTAATAATTTAACAGCTTTTTAAGCCCTATATTTATCTAATAATTGGTGGTTACGGCTTTTGTGCTCTGCATTCACTTCACCATATAGCTGCATATTACATGAGGCCTTATTCAATACAGTTCTGAGTGCTGTTTGACGCATGTGTGACTGAAATGAACTCTATGTGAAGAAAATGTGTTTTTTCCATTAAAAGCCATTACTGGACTCTTACTGGTGATTACAGCCTTGTGCACTCAATGCAGCATTAATACAAATATAATACAAAGTGCTTTTTGTATATACAGTATGTCAAAGATGGGATTTGCACTGAGCTCATTTTGTTCCTCCCTGTTTGAATTGTTCATACGTTCAGACGACAAATCACAAATGGCGCTGGTTGTTTAAAACTATACAGGCTTTGAACTTGCTACGCTGATTGCCTAGCAACTGCATCTACAGCCATAATGGTTCGGTGAATAATTAGCAGCGTGCAAATAATTGCAATACAAGGTCAGTTCTTTATTAACAGAGACATTGTGCTTTAACAAACTATATAAACTTTTCAAAGCCATTGTTTAGGTGAGACATGGCAAACTCCAAAACAGCAGCTGCAGAGACAGTGTCTAATGTTGTCTGAAAGCACATTATAAATCAAAGGTGTCATTTTTGTGTCCATTTCAGGCGATTTCAGGCTCATTGTGGTGTCTATAGCCCATTTTACACTGGCTTTTCAAGGACTTTTACACCGTTTTTCCACCTCCCGCTGCTGTGTAGAAAGGTACAACTGCGAGGTGGGGGATCATTTTTAAGCCACCATTGGAAGTAGTAACAGCGCTGAAACAATGTCTGTATAAAGGGGACTGCCGACAGGACAGTATTATGGGCAGCATGAGTGTGAGGTTTTAGGCCATTCTCGTTCTTAAGTCGTCAAATACTACCATTTTTGCAGTGCTTTCGATGTAAGATCAGTGTAAGATCCCAGTTCCGCATAATATGCTCCTGGATGTTGTCCACTGAGAGTGCGGCCAGATAGAAACATTCGCAGTGTTATTATATTCTGCCAGACGGCCAGGCAGCACCTGCTTTGGCAGCATGACACGCGGCATTTGGCGTAGGATGAGAATGTGGCTGGACGGAATTTGTCGCATCCACATAATACGCCTCTGGACGGTGTAAGGTTGAAATGCTGCCAGTAACAATGTAATATAAGGAGTACAAAGGTCCCTACAGGGCAGGCAGGAGGGGCAGTGGATGGATCAAACAAACCCCAAACTTTCTTGTGGGAGTCAATGTGTAATATCATTACAGTTACAAGATGAAATGTTCAGTCTGTTTAGGAGCTTAATAATGCTCTGATACAGCTGTAGGCAAGTGAACAGTAAACACGGAGGTTTACAAACAGCAGCGCTGAATTTTGTGCCGCATCATCTCCTGTGAACAATTTATGTAAAGGTAGGCAATTTGGAGAAATTTTGCACAGGAATGCAGGACTTTGCCACAAAGAGTCTAAGTCCTGCATTGACAGATAACTAAAAGGCATTTACATTTTGAAAAAGACAGCAGAATAACATTCCTGTACACTGCTGATCTGTTGTAAAATAAATAAATATATATAAACTCTTGTCTGAATGCTTGCTAGTGATAAACAACTACAATCAGTACTAAATTTGGTGACATATACATTGCATTTCCTGCGGCTGCTTCACAATTAAAGCCACCCCATCTTTTTCCAGGTTTTAATATGTAGCAGTATAGTAACAGGAAATGTTAGTTTTGAATTAGCTGCATCTTAAAACAGCTCTGATATGGCTGTGGGCTAGTGAATAGGGAGGCTTACAAACAGATTTCGTGCTGCATCATGTCCTACAAATCTCTAGTACAAAGGTAGCAGTTTGAATTCAGCACAGGAATGGCAGACTCCACGCCACTAACGGTGCAAACACCTGCAGAGTTAACTACAAAACATAAATACATTCAACAGCTATTGCTAAACTATTCCAGACAATTAATGATATAAAAATGAGGCTCAACTTAATAAAGAATTATGTTTTTCAACTTTAAAATGTTAGATCTCTGAAAAGAGTTTGTGTTCTATCTTCTGTCAAGTTTCAAAACCAAAACATGTATGTTTTGGTACAATAGACATTATCCACTAATGTTTTCTAGGCATGTACCATTTTCCCCAGCACGGTCCCTGAATGCCTGACTTTGTTTGCATCAATCAAAAACAAGATGAGAATCACGGACAGCAGAGGAAGGCAGTAACGAAAGCAGGATCTGTTTGCTGCCTGACTGCCTGTGGAGGTTTTACAGATGCTGGTTCTTTCAGTCTCAGGATACATGCTGTTTGAAGGTAGAGAGCTCATCGAGTTTTCGGGGCATGAACTTGACCAACTGAGGCAGAGAAGAGCAGGACTACAGATACACTTACTGCTGCCACAAGGCAAAAAGTTGTGCAGTTGTAACTTCAAATCTACAAACGCATCTTTTTTTTCTTCAACACACAAAATTCTTCTGAAGCCGTTTTTATCATAAGCCTTCTTTGATCTTTGTCGAACATTACACAAATAATGAAAAGGCTGTGTTTAACTTGAAAGATATCACCATTGTGAGTATGAAACACTCGCCCCCTGCAGATTTAAAAGGTCGCTATATGAATGCAGTTTGCTCCTCCGTGGAGAACACAGGCTGTAGTCCGTTTTAATTCAAAGCAAGTTTTTTACACATGAGAAACAAAAAAGTCTAGAAAAACTTCTCAAACCACTCCTGCAGCGAAATCCAATCCTCTATCCATCTGTATGCACAGTACGTTCCAAACATTGCATTTTTGCAAAAATAAATCTTAAAAACACTGCTGCTTTCTTAATCCTAATGCACCATCCTTTAGTTCTCATGAGATGAAACATACTGAATGACCACCGTATAAAGATGAATAGATAGAAATGCAGGGAAACACAGACTGTGAAATTCTGTGCTGATACCAATGTTTAACATAACAAACTGGCCAGTAGTCTTTACCAGTAGCAAAAGATCAGTTTATCTCTGAGTGGACTTTAACATTTGTGTCAAATTTGAAGAAATTCCCTCAAAGTGTTCAGGAGGTAATGCATTTACAAAAATGAGACAAATGCAAGGTCACAGTGACCTTGAACTTAGACTGAAGACCATCAAAAAATAATCACTTTGAAAGTGATAATTGAAATTCCTTGTGTTTTTGAGATATTATGTTCACAAAAATGAGACAGACGAGGCCATGCTGACTTTGACTGTAGACCTATGACCACTAAAATCAGATCATCCTTCAGTCCAAGTGGACACATTTAAAGAAATCCCATCAAGTTCTTCTTGAGATAATGCATTTACAAGAATGAGAAGGATGCGAGCAGCCTCCATGTTGAGAGCTGTGTGGAGAGAACCTGTGAATCATAGATGCACTTTAAATATCTTATATAGTTCCATTAAATCCCCAGACTGGCTTCAAAAATCCAGGCGAATACTGGGAATTAAAAATTACCTTCTCACCTTTACAGCAAAGAAAGTGAGAGGCAGACCACTTAACCCTGGAAGCTCCTGCTGACTGCTCAGTGCAGCACAGCCTCAGTCTGCACAACTGTGGTGGGCAGCTCCCAGATGTGAAATGTGTGCAGCTGTGTGAATATGAATCTCAGCTACAGTACTACTGTCCGTGTGTATCCTCTGTGGTTAAATAAAGGTTAAAAAACAGAGAAGAAACAAAAACAGTTCTTATAAAAGTTTGCTATATATAACTTATGTAACAGTTCATTGGAATTCAACTCATCAATGGAAATAACTTTATATGAGTAATATGTCAAACTATGAGTCAACTTTTTAAAATACAAGGTGGGTGATAATTTCTGTGGAAGAGGTTAAGGTGGGATCTCAAGATGTGTGTTTGTAGCACAGAAGAAATTGTTACCTTGACTGCAAGATACAGTACAGTGGGTCCTTGTTAAAAATATTACAGCCTCAAAGAAAAGGAGAAAAGTGGCCTTATTTAGAAAAGTGCATACAATGTGCAGAAAAGTTTGCTCTTCCTGTTGCACGCTCACCCTGCTCCACTCCATCATAGTACTGATGATAATTACGAGCAGTCATAATAATCATACGCTTTCAATAGCTCAACCACTCCCATCAATACAGCTTAATGCTCCTCCATAGTCTCTGCGAATTCTCTTTCCGAATACAAAGCTTGACATTTCAATTCGAGGCGGGCACTCCAGTTGCTGTGCACACAATTACTGGCAAGGAGAACACACTGAAATATGGATAATTCCCAAACAACAGCCACCAATGAACCAGTCAGTGATCCTGAACAAATTCTCAGGTGCACCAAAACAATCTCGGTTATCGATGGAGGAGGTGTTCGGCTCTGACGGACATGCTTAGCTGGCCACGGCTAGTTTGACCTGATGCCGAGGCTTGAGGACTGTCAGTGAGCCAGTGAAGTTGATGACCAGGTGCAAATGGATGACAGCGTGAGTTACACAATGTGGTAATGCACCACATGCACCACAAATTCTTATGGCCATTTTATTAGAAACAAAGCGTAATTAGCCACGCAACAACATGCAGCAAAACTGAGGTCACAGAGTCTAACACAAACGCACACAAAAACATGAATTAGCTGCTAATAAACCCCCCAGAACAACACGTTTTATAGGTGTGATGTGGCATTTTTAAATGTATTATCATGAGGATTCATGTGGAAAAAGTACCAAAGGAGAATTGATTTTTCATAAAGAAAAACATGCCTTCTCCTGCCCTCCTTTCTTCCTCACCCTTCCTGTCCCCTCCTCCCTCCACCTGAAAGAAACCCGGAGAAAGTGCTCTCTTCTCTGACAAGCAGTGAGCAGTTTGCTCTGCTGTCAAGCTACAGCGGGAAGAAAGGTCGATGGTGTGTCTCCTGTGAGTGTGTCGGGGAGACAGGAAATGTGTGCTATGCTTCTGCGGGTGCAGAGACAGAACCGGTGGTCAGTCTCTTTATAATGAAGATGATGCGTCAGTGAATTATTAAAAGTAAGCTCACAGTGGAAGAGGTTCTGAGGCTCCTCTCACCAGATAAAACTGATAAATGCCTACATAAATAGCTCAAGAACTATTTAAGGAAACGCTCTTTTCAAGAGTTAGTTGAAGTTGATCACTTACATTAGTGTGTGTGACATACAGTGCTTGAGCTGGGAGGCAATTATATCATAATTATATCACTTCTGTGCAGTGATACGGTTGGCAGGTGTTATGTGGCAGACAGAAAATAGTCCCCACATTAAACAGCTCTGAAGAAGGTGTGTGGATAATCTTAGGTAACTGGGTCATGACTTCTGCAAAGAAACATTGCCGTCAAACTTTTCATAAGTATATTTTTGGCGCTTTGAGCACCATAAGCTAAGTGCCATCTAGTTCTATCACATTGGAGTGAAAGGCAGACATCTCTATGGCCGATATCTCCAACACACAGCCACCAAAACAATCTAAATCTATAATAACGACCACAGGTAAGAGGAAAAATGTGTATTTTCTGATTTGGGGGGTGAACTGCGCCTTTAAATAATAATTCTTCAGATTTCTGTTTGTGTACAAATTAAACAGCAAAAGGTACAGTGTGTTAAAAAGAGAGATGTTTGCAGGTGTAGGCCTATTTTTGAATTTTTATACAGAGCCAGGCAAACAGTTTGCCCACTTTAATGTTTTTATGCTGAGATAATTCCCTACCGTCTCCAACACCATTTTCAATGCACATTCGTGAGGTTAAGGGTTATTTCTCTGTCATTTCTGACTCAGGCAGTGGCCATGATATCGAAAAAAGTGCAGCTGTAGGCTACTGGAAAGCTACGCTGTGTCATTTTTGATGCGTTTTCTTTCTATCTTTTTTTTGGACCCACACAGTGATGCAGCCGATCCAGCTTTTGATTTTAATTAATAAATTCAACTGCACATTGAAATCAAATTTAAATTTAAAACCAAAGTCCTTGCACACCTAGCAAATAAGCATAATTTTGAATAAGTTCAATCAAAGTGACCTCTTGCAGATGTAAATTATAGTATCCCTTCTCTGTAGCAAAGGCAGACTTGATATTGTTATATATATATATATATATATTGTTATATAATAATTAAAAAAATCATCGGGAAGAGGTTATACTGGGTGTTTCTTTTAAGAATAACATCCGACATTCTCTAACCCAAACATGACAACAGTCCTCTGGCGACCTTAACCAAGTAGTTTTAAATGCCTAAACTTAGCCACTTAGCCATAAATAGCAAATAGAAAATTGTGAATAAGACTAAGTTGATTGGATAAACTGATTAATGATGCACTAATACAAAAAAAACCCTTATGTTTGACTTTCTGCTTTATATGCAGTACTATACAAAATTGAATCACCTTTGTATAATGTGTATTACTGTCTCAACCATCGGCTATTGGAGGGATGAAGAAGAAGCTTAGCTGACAAAGAACCATTTCTTGCTCTCTCAGACTGAAAAGTCCACTGTAGCCTCAATAATGCATTTTCAGACATCTCAGACTTGCTTGTCATTAGGTTTCGGTGTGTGTGACTTCTGTCCTTTACCACAAAGAGGAAGTAGCAGCAGGTGAGAAAAGAATTATATGGTAGGTCAAGAACTGAAAGTGTTAGGAGGTTAAAGAAGAAACACTACGGCCAGAGAATCTGAGATGAAGTTTTGGGCATGCTGTTCAATTACACTGAAGCCAGTGGGAATTGTATTCACCCATGCGGACTGTGATGTCAATATGCACAGGAAAAAAAAGGCTAACAAGGTTTTTGTTCATGCGGAATGCCTCTTGCACTAGAGTCAATAGCGGATGTCAATTACTAGAGGGTAAAGCTATCGATGCTGCTTTGTCAATTTGTCATCCAATTATGCCAGACTCCATTGTTTAGCAGATAAGTTGTAATTAAATAAAGGTATGTTGATTTGACTAAAGACATTTAAAATAACAGTTTTATGTTGTGGCTTAACTATTATTTTTTTCCTCTGGCCATCCCTGAATGTATAAGCCTCAGATTTTAATTCAAAATAAACTGCCATAGTTCACACTTGGTGTATTTACATGAACCATAATTTCCCACTATTAATCAGAATAACAACCCGATTGGAATAAAACTGCCACATGCAACAACCTCACTCTGAAGAGACTGGCCCGATCATAAAGAATTTCAAATTCGGATGAGAGTGGTGTTGAAAAAAAGCACCTAATAACCACTTAAACACTTGATCAGATCATTTCTCTCTGGTTGGAATAAATACATTCTTTCTGCCAAGTTTCAGTCCATATTAAGGTTATATTACATCATTGTCCTTTTGTACTTTATGTATTGAATGAACTGAATTTTGTCAATAAGGGTCTGAAAAGAAACTTCTGTTTAATTTCCGGCAATTTAAGTGCTTCATTGAGGGCAGAGCCACTTTGCAGAACTTGAAAAGGTTATACTCAGATATGCTCTTCTTCATGTAAACACACATAATATAGAATTATGATGTATGCAGTTCAGTTGGAACCTGTAATCAGAATGATTTTAGTTGAGCTGAAGAAATATTATCCATGTAATTACAGCTACTATCTCATAAATTTGATGTGGTAATTGCAAAGATGTAACATAAATAAGGTTAAATCCATAGTGATGCTTAGATTTTTACAATATTATACTTTTCATATCTTTTTTTTATAACTAAAGACATGAGTTACCCATCGTCAAACATGATGAAGTTGGTTAGCAGGCAGTTAAAAAGAAATGCAGAACTTGACATCTTTAAGCTCCCGCTGTGGCAGCGCTGTCAGATAATAACATACAACATTATCAGTTAAATTACTGAACATGAACTTTTAAATCTATTCAACTGTTCTGGACGCAGACTATCTACCTACTTATCGAAAAGTTGTAAACCAGCTGTCAAACTTGCTGTCTGAGAGGAACAAGGTAACTATTTCTCTCCTAACAAAGGAAACCATCGATCTCACGAAGACAGATCATGCCTCTGCAAGATAGCTGTAGGCTGGATTTTAAAAGTGAAAATGATGAGGTACGGAACATTTCAAGGTTGGTATTAATACTGAAATGTGCCTTCAAGTAAATAATGCATTACTTTTGATAAGAGAAAGGCTGTTTAATGAATACTAGCTGTAAGGTCTGAGGGTTACGCAGCATGAATATCCGAGCATGCAGAAGAAAAAATGGCACCAAAGAGCCAAGAGGGAACACTGGTGGCCAATGTTTGTCACCATCTGGTCATTTCCTTGGTCTAAGTGCAGCACTTCTTCTGATTTAGTCCAGTACAAATTTAGTTTGGCCATGACCTTGAATAAAAAGCCTTGCCCTAAAATCTAATAGCTTGTTCAACCAGCCAGCCCACAAACCATTCTCTCAAAATCAATGTTGCACCTGCAATGGTGGGGAAAGAACATTACATCCAGCTGCTCACATTCACACACACTGTGATGTGTTCAGGCAGCCGAGGAGATGCGTCTTTCCCGTCCAACCTCTGAGGTCCGTGTCGACAACACACCTTGTTTAACAGCACAGAATAACAAAAACTACTAATAACAAAAAAAAGGGGACGCATTATGCTTTTCCTTATTTTCTGTCAAATATGACCATATACGTGGCTATACAAGGTTTCAAATAATGGAATGTATCTAAAAGTAATCCCTGTGGGAAAAAAAAACCCGTCAGATTATACTTCATACTACTTCCGTCTGCTTTTGGCATGCTATTCCCATTGTTTACATTATGTAAACTACACTGCTACATGTAGCTACATGCTAACATCAAAGAAACATGTAATCTTGGTTGAGGATTTTGTTAATTTCCATGTCCAGTTATTTTTTGAAGCTTTTATTGGGGACTTTTTGACATAAAAGTGCAGTCATTCCCCAGCTTCAGGTACACTGCTACCTGTAGCTCCAGCTAAGGTCGGGTTCTTGGTTGCTGATGTTATCAACTTCTCCCCGATTTTTGGATCATAGTCCTGCTGTAACACGTCCAGTTCTGTTAAGAAGCTTTTATTTGTGATTTTCAACAGTAAAAAAATACTACTATACCAGTCATTTCCAAGCTGCAAGTACACTGCTGTTTGTTAATTTCTTGCAAATTTCTGATCATATTCCTGCTGAAACAAGTCCTATTGCTGTGTTTTTTTTTTTTGGGGGGGGGGGTTATGGACACATCCTTTATGCCCATGGTTCGTATTTAACATTCAAAATCGAATACAGAATATGACTCCAGATCACAGGTTAAGTAAAAGTTCAAACAAACTCAACAATAGGGAAGACTGGTTTCCCATACTACGCACCTTAGTACTGGAATGACCTGCAACACAGAGAGACGCTCATTCCTCTGAGAGACTTCACAGCTTCACTAGCTTATGTTTGTAACAACAGTTGTGACTGTTTTCCTTTGTGTGATGGTTGCTATGAGTGAATGAATTTTCCTGCTGGGATCTTGTAAATATGTCATTTGTTCTCATGACTCTCATGACTCTCTGCCAAAAGTTGATCTTGATCTCAGTGACATTTCCTGGTTAAATAAAATCTCAAATATTCCAACTGGAAAGAGGGAACTGTAATCTTTTGTGTGAGCTAAGAAAAGGAAGGCCACATGACTCCCTGGGCACCTGCTATCAAGGGAACCGCATCAGAAGGGCTCGAGTCATTTATGCATTTTTAAAAGGGGTGAAGCAAAGACTCCTGAAATAAAATTTAGTAACTTAATCTCAAAGACGTACTGAGGGAATGAGGTTGCCTTGAAATCTGATCTTCTCCTGGAGGGCTGGCGGCCGGAGACCAAATATAGGCCCGGTGCTTCGCTCGTAATTGGGAGCTTTATTGATTTCCGGGCCTGTCGTCACGCCTGAGGTGACCTTTTGTTTGAGAATAATTGCTCTATTAGAGGGTTTATTCAGGCACCTGCTGGGTATCTCAGACACTATTATTGTCCAATAAGAATCCCCAGGCATTAAAGCAGTGACCCTGTTCTGATATGTGGGGTGGACACAGAGACTCTGACTTTCTGCACTGCAGGAGCTTATCGTCAAATTAGAACACAGGAATTGCTCAGTACATTCGTAAAGGAACGTGAGCTCTGTTACTGCTGGAAAGCTTGTTAAGGTTATAAAATATATTGACGTCATTGCTTCATTTCAGAGAAGCCGTAAAATTCGTTCGCAGCCCCGTTCAGCACAAACTGCTTTAGAATTAGATGTTTATACACATAGGAATACAGGAGAAATAACTGATTTGTTGTTCCATGTAATGATACATGTAATGCCTTTTAGGAAATATTGAGTACAGTTGCATAAAAGCAGCGTTTTCTACAACAGAATGCTTTGTTCTCTACCACCACTGAAATCAGTGGAGCCACATTAAGATGTAGCACAGGTTCTCTGGTGGGTTCATCCCAAATGTGATCCGCAGAGAGTCAACTGAGAGTCAGAAAGGTTTACCAAGGGACTCTCTCAGGCTGTGGTTGAGCTCTTGGGTGGTTTTTGGCTGCTGCACACTGGCCCCTTGAACTCGAGAGATGTCTGGAAGAGCTGTAAGCCAGCAGGAAGTCAATAATTAAAAAACGAGCCAAAGAATACTGTTTCTTTTACCATTGCAATTCTTCATTTATAATGCTGAAATGTGCCAAAAGGTCAGAAGTCAAAAATGCCCATTAAATGTAAAAAAGGAAAGCAAAAGATAACTTAGGGATAAACCGATTGATTGACCAGAATTGGCAGTCTCAAATTTAGCTGATTATGTGCCGATCAAATCTACATGCCTGCACCACCTTTGACCACCAAAATCTTTTTATCACTGAATCTAAGTGAACGTTTGTGCCAAATTTGAAAGGAAAAAAAAAGACATCCCTCAAGGTGATCTTTGGATATTGCATTCAGAAGAATGAGACAGGAGAGGTCACACTGACCTTGTCCTGAGACCTTAACCATCAAAATCTAACTGGTATATTAATGAGTCTGAGTGGACATTTGTGCCAAATTCCCAAGGTGTTCTCAGGATTTTGCATTCACAAGAATGGGATGGACAGATGGATGGACAGACATCCTGAAAAACATACTGCCTCTGGCCATGGCTAACACGGGTTTGGGGGCATAAATAAATCTGAAATTGCAATCTGACGATAAAATTGCAACCGCTGAATCTCTAGACAAAAAAATAGTGTCTTATGTCATGGATGTATATCAAAATTTACACAGAATTTGCATCAGTTTGAAATATTATTGTTCAGAATCAGAATCAGAATCAGAATACTTTATTCATCCCAAGGGAAATTCTGTTCGTAACAGTGCTCCGCTCAACAACAACAAACAGGTAAGAAAAACAAGACAATGCACATAGTGCACATAATGACAGAATTTATCTACATCTGAAAAAGGAATGAACTTACTCTTTCAAATGTGGGTGGAGGGGCATTTCAGTTCTCACACATCTGATAGCATGCCTTCTATCTTTTCAAATTTTCGTAATTCGCATATCACATCATTAATCTTTGTGCCTCAAAACATGAAGACAGAAGACGAGATAAAAATGTTGGGATTTTATCATGTTCAAATCAAACTCAGGACCTGGTTGTCACAGATAGCTTTGAAGCCATGCTTGCGGGGCCAAGGGAATGCATTCATTAAGTTTTGACGTAAACAGTTATGACTCACACTTGGCTGTTTGTTGTCATGCCATCACTCTTGCTTTCTCCTTCCTTTAGAGCACAGCTACAGAGGCATTTTCACAAACTGACACTTGTCACTGGCTAGCTCTTAAAACGTATATACACTCATTCAAAAGACAGCAGCACAGAAAATGTTAAAATCTTTGACATGGCCGTTTAGTGTGAAAACATGGGAAAAGCTCCTGTACAATGGGTCTTAATGCACTAATGCTCGCTAACACATTGTATCACCACAAAGCAGATATCAGCATACATGTTCTAAGTGTGATGAAATTGATTTCCAGCATGTCCTTTCCAGCATGTCGTTATTGGTAAAAACACATCAGAGAAGGTTTAAGATGCTGTTCACAACCAACTGTTATCGCTTGCAAAACTGTGGCAACAAATCCAAATCCTACCAGAATATAAAAAAGAAAGATGCCCGTCTGCAGGCTTTCTGTATAAAGTTCCAGGTTGTCTCGACTACTTCAAATACATTCATACACTGGACAGATATCCCATGGGAAACTGTAAGTCTTAACTTGAAGTTCACACAAATAAGAACTTACAATAAACTTTTAATGTAGTTTCAAGCCTGTAGATCATAACCAAGAAGCAAGAGGTACCAAAAACACTGCCTCACAAAGAAAACTGCATAATTACATAACTTCACGTATATTGAAGTGATTAAGGCAAACTGTGATCTATGACATTTAAACTAGCATGGACAAGAAGTGCGCCATTCAGTCCAAGTAATGGACAGATCAGACGCAGCAGAGACAGATGCCATGCTCCCACAGACGGTGACAGAGACAGACAGGAGGGCCACAGAAAGACAGAGACAAACAGCTAGAGAGAGCAAAATTTTAGGAGCTGTCCATTCAGTACCACAAAACCACAACACAGCGCAAAAGACCAATGACATAATTCAGCCTATAAAAGCATTTTTCATCCCAGGTGCCTAAAATATAAGTATATACTTAATTTTTCTTTATGATCGTCCCACATTTTCCTTTTGCTTGAATTTTTTTCTGGCATTTAGAAGTGTGCTGCTAGTATCTTCTCTTTTAAATTTGAAATATGGAAATTATAAACTCTTGTTTGCAGGACGTTTTGCTTTTTGTTGTTCCCAGGACAGGACTGGAAAGAAAGCTTCTCTGTATACTGCATGGAACATTTACAGACTTACCTTACACTTCAAAACATATTTACCCTGAATGATTATAAAACTATGATGAAATATATAGAGTCCAAGCTATCTGTTGGCAAAAGTTTTATTTGATTTTTTGATGCTAAAACCAGTGTGCTTTTATGTTAATTGTTGAAACTCCGTTGCTGCTAATTTTGGCCAGGTGGGCCTTGTTAAACAGATCTTTGATCTCAATGGGACAAACCTGGCTGAATTAAGGCTAAAAGAAGAAGGTCCATATATATATTTTATTTTTATTTTCTCGGAAAGTCATAAAACTCTCAACAAGTCATTTCATAGTTCAGAATCACTTGCAATTTTGGCTTTGACAAGATCTTCTTTCATTCAGCTCCATTTGTTGGTCTGAAGCTGTGTCATGAGACCAAAGATCCTTTCACAGCAGGCATTAGATACTGGGATAGAGAGCACGATATGTTTTTTTTATTATCATTATTTGTGAGCTTTTATTGGGTAGGCACCTCAAAATCTTCAACCATTTATGTTCAAAGTGATCTTACTCTGCTTTTACCTCCTGTAAAAAGCACTGCTCATCACACAAACTGTCCATGTTTATACCCATTTGTGTAAAACCGTTTTCATCCTTATGGTGTCAAGTACAGCAGCCTGGTCAATAGCTTTAAGCATCTGCTACAGACACACAATGCACCCGTTAGCATTTGTATGAGACGCACTGTGCTTTTAACTAACTTAAACCTATCCGCAGCAATGTTTGATGCTCAGAGGTAGTATAAAGGGCAAGAAAGTCTGCATAAAGAGGTCAGGGAGGCATATGGGGTCAAACAAGTACAGTACTTTCACCCAGTGTTTGTGTCCAATGTGAAACCAAAATTCAACTTTTAGTTCTTTAAACTATGTATTGTAGTTTTCTCACGTGACATTCATAGTCAACATACATCGGTAAATAAGTTAAGTTACATGAAAAGTGAATTTACTTGAATCTAAATCTTGATCTTTTTTTCTAAAACCTATAGTAGTTTTGGTGCCAAAACATATAACCCTTAACACTGGAGTATCTTTTAAAAGGACATTATGCATTTAATGAGCATCTGAAATTGAGACTAGAGGGATACCTAAAGCATCATAGTTTGAAACCTGCGGCCACTGTGTTGGTAGTGAGAAAGTATTGTTGTGGCAGAGCAGGAACTTTTCTTTTCCCACTTTTTGTTTTTGTCATCCCTTTTTCTACCTGTTTAGTATAGGCTCTCTTGTATCAGCAGTTTATTTGCTACTTTAAGACTTTAGATTAATTTTAAAATTCAGCCCAAGTTTCAACATTATACATGAAATAATGTCTCTAAAATCTCTACCTGCCCTGAGGTCTGAAAGGCCAAACTGCTCTGTACTTATATACTTATACTTATCACCAAGGTACAACTATTACTATTAATTTTTGATATCTTTTTAGCCTGAAGCAACTCAAGGGTCAGTGACAACTGATAACAAATGTGTGATAAAAGTCACCAAATAGCTCTCTAAGGTTACCCCCAGGAGTACAGTTTTTTTGTTCTTCTCCTCTGCAAAGATAGCAAATGCCTGAGTGGGGGAGAACCTGTATTTCACCGGTATAAGCAGAGGTAGAGCATATAATTCAGTGGTAACTGACAGCACCCTGAGGATCACTGAAATGAGATAATAAACTCCAGAGTGCAAACCCAGGGACTGTGTGGACTCCTAATATCCAAAATAGTAAAGAAGGAAGACTCAATCACGCTGTGCAACCACCTCTTAGAATCTTTCAGTATCTCCGCTTGTTCATAATTTGCAAATAAATGATACATTTTGTAAGGGTGATAACTTAAGTGGGCAGCTTTTTTGAAAAACATTTTTCATTATCAAACAAGCAAACTCTATGGAATAAGTCTATTTTGTAGTCAACTTGTCAACACTCATATTCCATCAGGCTAAAAAAGGCGGCATATCCAGAGGATGAAAAGATAATGAAAACTGTTTTAAAAAATGTGTGTGGGACTGACTTTCTGTAGTAATTAGCATCCTGCGTGGAATGCCAATTCCAGCAAAGTGTCGATGTACCACATTTTCATATCAGCACAACAATAACCAAATCAAAAGCCCCAATCAGGCTTCCTGCAGCGTTTGATGTTCGAACAAAGTCGGACGCTCGTTTGCTGGAACGCTCTGAAATTAGGGCTGCATGCTCATTTGCCGGAATGAGACTCACATTAGCTGTGCATTTGATTCAATTTCAGTCGCTAGTCAACAAAGGAAAAGCACAAACAAGATGGTGACAAAATTAATGAATTAATAATGTTTTCCCCCACTCACTTTGTCTGTTTTAATCTGTGTGTTTTCTTTAAACACCAGCTACGACACCGCCATGAAAACCAGGCAGCCGCTGGGCGTTTGGAGTGTGCCCAGCAAATGTCATGATCAAAGTCAGTATTTCAGGCATGGGCACTAAACACCACTGAGGAGGCATGTAATGGTTGGCAATATTTTGAGCGTGGAAAATCAGCAGGGGGTTGACATTGTCGCCTCTGACCAATTCCCTTCCGCCCAGACTTATTTTTTGTAGCTGGAGGAAGCAGGAGTGGGATGCATGCCAGCAGACAGGCAGTCCAGGATAGAGCTGACAACATGACTGTCAGGCAGATGACGGGGACGCACGCTTCTCAAGTAGAGAAATGTGATACTGCAGCGGGCCGCCTACTTTCACGCTCCCATCACCATAATGTGATGAGCTGTCACATTAAAATCCTTGAGTTGGTCAATTTGGAGCGCCATCAGCATTGCACGGCTGCAAGAATTATTGCAGCCATAACAATAACACTAAAGGTTCGAGGCGATAAATGTCAGCAGGAACACTGGTTGTGAGAGTGGGCCAGGCTTTGAAAAGCAAACTCATTCCTCTAGGCTTGTGCCAGGCTGAGCAGCCAGATGCCAGGACATGGGCACAGCCTTTAGCCTCCTGCAGGCGACTGATACCACTTTACTACCAAATTAGCTCTGGTACTTGAAACGGTCATGTTCAGGATTCTTGGAACCTCGGTGCTATCGGGCAAACCAGCCTGCGCTTACACCAGTTTGGAGAGGAATCATTGTAATGACGGATGAGTCATCAATGGAGGGCATTGCACAATGCACAACTAAAGTAAACAGTAGTAGCAGGATGGTGGATCATGTTGATTACCTGCAAGCTTTTCTTTTGTTAAAACAGATTTTTGTTTTTATCCAAAGACCAAGCATGGATCAACTATTAAAGCTACATTTGGTAACATTTTTAACTTTTTGCCATACTGTTTCCCAGAGAATTACAATTTGTGTCGGTGGTAGCTAACAATTAGGTAATTGTAAACTTCCCCTTTTTTGTCTTGTGTGTATGTGTCTCCCTTTTTTATCATCCTTTAGCCCTTCTCTAAATTCAGAATTTGGCAACTCCATGAACACAGCACAGGCAAAACATGTTCTTATCCTAAGTTGTTGTATATTGCCACTTTTCAGTGGACTTCCTCGTCTGCATTTTACGCTCTAGGCATCCTTTTGCATCTGCTGTTGACACTTTAGGATGCTGCTGCTATGATTTAAACACAAGCACATGGTGGAGTCATGCTGTACGTGGTTATCTTTAGGCAACAACAGCACATGGCAACTAAGGCAGGGGTGTCAACACACGCACATGCTGGCACAGATGGTTAGGCAAAAGAGGCACATGGTAAGGTGTAGTAGCTCCTTCTAGTAACTGGCAGCGTTTAAACCTGACACCAATCAGTGGAGTATCATGCAGACGCAACAGGTTTCATCGGACCGCATTCTCAACTGACCTCAACCATCCATCTATCATGCTGCCGCGGCAGGTGCCGTTAAGTAAAAATGATGTCACAACATTGATTTTCTCAATATCTCCCAGGTCTGACTGACATGACTGACATCTCCCTTAGAGACTCCTTAGCTCTGATTGGTTCAGGCACAGTGTAGTCTTGCAAATACCATTAGGGGCACTTAGTGAAGGCACATTTTTGTGATTTTTTTCACAGGTTATCAGAAAGAAAGAGAGAAACTCAGGCACACTTTCCCGCTTACTGCTGACATATTTATAGATACAAACACTGAGACTGCCTCAATTTTTTAATCATCCAATCAAAGGACTGCTGCCACCTGAAATTCACAATAATCACAGTAAACATTAATTTTAGCTACATGTAACCTTACGTACCTTGCAAGTCAAAACATAATAAGCATCATCATTTATCATAATAAACATCATCCGGCAAAAGATACCTGAAAGTTCCTCAGATGGTCACAAGACATAAGCACCTGAATATATGGAGCAAATAGAATGAATACCAAATATATCAACTAGTATCCATGCATCCATTGTAAATTATCTGTCTCATCAATGTCTCAAATGATGAATTTATTCTTGGTCAAAATGGTACTGTACACCTCAAAATTAAGTGTGGTAAAGTGGAACAAAACCAGTTCTATGTTAGTGAATAAAAGGGTATGATGAGGGCCTCTTTGTGCTGACTCACTGAGCAATTTGCATCACTAAAGGCAGTGTGGAAGAAACTGTTTCCATTTTTAAAGTAAAGATCTTCAAAATGAGGACTTTATCAACCCCTACAAGACATTGAGAGCAAAGTCTGAACCCAGAGCTTAAATAAGACAAAGTTAATGACATTCCAAGCTCACCTCAGCTATGTGTATCACTTTGAGCTGTCACACTTCCCCAACACTGGCACAAACAACCCCTAGCAGCATGTCCAATGAAGCTGGAGCACCAACTTCTCCTTAATTCGCATCTGAGCCTACAGGCAATTACCTGCTTATCGTTCGTGACGAGCACTCGCTCTTCTGAATGTTTGTCACCGACGTGGAGGTGGTGCCGAGACGACAGCGGGACCCGAGGGGGGACGGCGGTGAACCTGGCAACGCTCAACGTTTCAATTAGAGGCTCTGCGGAACATGGCGGCTCCTGATCGCCTTCCTGCTCCACAGCTCTGGGCTCCTAATTACAGCAGGTCGATAAGGCCAGAAAACACAGCTCGAAACGGACTGAGGCGAGGTGCAGATAAACACACGCAAGTGAAGACAAGAATACAAAGACACATTAACTTACACGCTGATATGGGCAAGCTTTATATGGTGCACAGACACAGATGCGGGCTGACACTCCCCTGACAGTCTGAAGCATGATTAATCTCACTTGCTGACTATTTCTGCTCGGCATACAAGATGCATTTGCAACCGTAGAGACTGAAAACTTCTGGTACTAAAACCTTTTGTGGGTTACTTATGAAAAATACATTCTGACATAGAGTATTCTAAATGCAGTTAGCTTGTTTATCTCCTTATGAAACCAGACTTTCAACGTGAATAAAAGGGAGAGAGGAAAGAAAGATTAGCTTTAAAATTCTTTGCAAGTTGCTTCATTTATGGTAATGTGACCACTGAGGCTGATATAGAAAAAGCTTAATGGGATCTATATGCATATTCTGTTCCATAGCTCAGAGACGCAATTACAACACAACAAAGGGAGACACCTGATTGAAAAAAATGCTGACCTTTTCCTAAATGAGGCAGTTTTAGACAATGTTTGGAAACTCCACCTGAGGTGTTTTCACCCAGACACACACACACATCTGATGTCTACACAGACTATTAGTGAGATGGAGGATTGTCATGACATTTAGTGTGACCGTTGCTCCAAACACTGAATATTTATTGCTGTATTAAAGCGTCCCTTCTCCCCTCCCTCGTGCTATAAGCCATTTCGGCAAAGAACATTTAAATCATGACAACAATCATGATGAATCGCCGTGGTTGCTGCCTGGCAATCTCGCCTCTAATCTCCACTTCAGACCCAAACATCACGGCTCAATTGTTCATAATTGCCGTTAAGATGAACTATGGCACAAACATTAGGGTCATCCAATTCTCCTCTAAATCCATCTTCCATTCCCTCTTATCAGTCAAGGGCACTCGGCAAACAGGAGGAATTGGTCTATTATCTATTTGCATTCCAAAAGTGAATCATCTCGTCACTCTTTGCTTTTCCAAACCTATTTCAGCCACGCTGCTTATCTCTCTCATTAAGAAGTTGCTGTGCTGAAATGGGGCAACACGGTGATGGAGGGAGGGAAAACAAAAGAGCTAAGTGTACGTGATAATGGGGGCTGACCTAACACCATGTCAGCTACTGATTCACCGCCAGAGACATCTATGTGCAAGAGAGGAGAGCATCACAATAAGTCCAACGGATAAGGCTTCAAATCAAATCTGCGGATCACCTGAAGGAGAGACACTTTCATGAGTCAATCTGAGTAGGAGGCTCAGTAGCCTGGACCTGGCAAGAGAACCAGAAATTCAAATTATGCAGAGAAGTTCTATATAACCTCATGCATATGAAAAACTGCCTCTTTGGGAGGTGGGTGAAGTTTCTATTTTTGCACTTTATATTTTCAGGATTTTGCTTACTCTCTCATACAGAATGTCTCACACTGAGGCAGCAGGTGCTGGTCCAGTCTGTTCCTTATGGCTCGGTGACTCAGGGATAACTCACAGGGCGCAGATGGTAAACACAGACTGTATAAGAATAAAATAATGCACATAGCTATCGTGACGTCAGCCATTGGCTGGTGGATTGTTCTGAAGCCTTGCCAGTGGGGGTAACTGCGGTGACGCCTCGCAGACAGCCAGTCACTCAAAGCAGCCACGCCCTTAATTATGTGTACATTTTAGCTTTACCAAAACGTAAAAATTCAACCCTGTGCAGCTCTCATGAGTGGAGAAATAACCTACAGTCACCAATTTTTTTTTTTTTTATGTACAAGCCTGTAAACTTTTTTTGTTGCTGGAAAATTGGGCATTTTAACATGGGGGTCTATGGGGATTAAAGGAGCGGGTACGTCCTCTCCGAGCTAGCAAAATAGTTAACTGGGTTGTTTTTGGGACAATATTCTCATAGTTGATTCAAAATATGTTCTTATGTCATTAACTTCTATTTCATCATTGCCTACAAACATTTTTTCTTTTACATTGGAGGTTACATAAAAATTAAAAGTTCAACAGAGCTATAGCTTCCACCGTCTCAGCAGTGCCTTTTGCTATTGGTCAACAACGAAATTTGCCATCAAAGTTTAACAAAATTGAACTCTAAGCAACATATTTACTTACTATGCTATACTTTGTCACCATGAGTGAGTCTAAGCTACTAAAACTAATTGATTTTGCCACAAACCATTTTAAATGTGCCTTTAGCACATGCTACACAGGCAGAGCAACTCTAAATTCACTGTGATCTAATCTGCTACCATCCCATAATGGACCTTCCTGGCTGACCGACAGGTGACCTTGACACCTGATTTGGCAACATGTTTTGGTCGCTTTCCAAATGGGCCACTTATCACATTACCAGTGAATTAGCTTGTAAAAATGGGATGGGTATACATTAATGGAATTAAACAAGCTGATGAGCAGTGGCACCTTTGGATCAACAGACATAAAGATAAAGAAAAAGAAAACTTCAGGATACTGAGACGCCATCACTGCCGCATACACTGCAGGAAAGTTCATGCTACAACAGAGAAGCCATAGCAGGGGCCGTGCAGACGATTCCTCGTCGTCCCACTGTGTTTTCTGTGCAAGTTGCTACTTTAATTAACATCTGTTTAAGCACTTATCACTTGAGCTATTCATCAGCACGCCACTGAGGCAACAGCTCTACCACAGCGAGGTGAATGAAACAAAACACGGCTGATTAAAAAACCTCTACTTGTTTTCTCAGTGCAAGATAACACCAAAATGTTCAAGTCAAATATCATCAATTCTACAATATTTAAATCTTTCACTATCTTAAAAGAGCATGTTCCTGTCTGGCTTTTTCCTTCTGTCGATATTTTGACTTTCAAGTGAGCAGCTTCACATTTTATGCTTGAATTTATCAGCTCATAGCAGACAGGCAGCTGTAAAAAAAATAAACAACATTTTATCAATATTTGACATGAGCACAAGTTCAGGAATCTTACTTACTGGATTTATGACATTGAGAATAAGTGAGTATCATTGTATCTTAGATGAAATGAAAGGCGCTAATACAACAATCAGAGCATTACTATAGCAGCAAACCAATATTTTCTATGTGAAGATAAAGTGGAGTAATGGCATCCTGAACAGAAAGTTACTCTCTCTGTCTGTTGTCATTTTAGCTCCTCTCTCTGTTGCAGTTGTAGACTGCAACATGTGCATGTTAGTTCATGAGAGTCCCTGCGCTCATGTTTATTTATCACTTTTGTCATGACAGCATTGTTAGCTGCTAGCTGCTGGCTCAGTCACCTCCATGTTGAAAACCGTGCGCAGACAATCCTAAATCTATGAAAAAAAAAAGTATTTTTGGAACCAGACAGTGTAATTCCACTTTTAGCCACTATGTAAACTTAGCTTCAAAGCCTGCCGCTGTTTGCGGGGGCCTGAGTCTGATCACCAACAGGGAATCGCCATCGTAGATACCAATGATGCCTATACAAGTCATGTGACATATGACCACATCAACAGCAACATTATACAAAGGCCACATGTAAACATAAAGTGCAAAAAGGTGTTTAAAGAAAAATTGGTACAAAAGGGAAAACACCAGCATGTATAAAAGGTCAGCAGCACTAAATTTTAGAGTATGATAACCATCTCTGAAAGAAAATAATAATACCAGTATTTAGCATACACATAATTTAAGTATCCTCAATAGTAAGTATCACAGAAGGACTCGAGCTATATAGACGTCAAACATGTACTAACTATTAGAGGCGCCTCTGTCTATTTATCTGAATAATTTTAACAAATCCGCCCTACTCTCTGAATCATAGAAAGTCCTGCACTTTTTTGCATTAGAGGGGATTTTATACCCTTTTTCTTCTGAATTCAAAATAGCAAATCCCCCTATGCTGTATGTCACCTTTTAGTCCACTGTTGGCCTGGTGGGGCTGCAGAAAGCCTTGTGCTCCTTCTGATAAATACTGTATAATGACGCAGGCTACCTCTTATCACCTGCCAGCAAGAGTCTCAGGAATATAAATGTATCAGGAAAAAGAGGCAAAATAGATTTGAAATATGATTTGAAATCAATAAAAAGCTACAATGTGAATAAGACCTACCATGCTACCGATGCTATGGTCTGACTATGATTAATTTCCTCTCTTGGCCCTTGGGTGCCTCATCTCTTCAGGAACCCCCGCAGGCTGCTCCGCTCAGCTGTTTCTCAAGCTGCTGTCCTGATCTGAGCTTTTGGCTTTGGACCCCCCCCCCCCCTCCAAAAAAAGTCCTTTACTGCTCTGCTACTATGAGATGCCACTAAATCAACTTTAACAGGGCAGACCTTGCTTTTCAGCTCGGCTCTCACAGTATCTAAGTCTCTCCCTTTAGCATGCATTACTCGCTACAGCTTCCCAAGATCGTGAGTCGTACAGAATGTGAAAAAGCAATAAAAAGGCCGATTATTGGGCTGGATGGCAGAGGCGTCTCCGCAGACGTCTTCCCCATTAAATGCTGGGTGCTGTGATTCTGCTTTAAAGCTCAAACTGGCTGTGAGAAGAAACCGAGAAGTCTGAAATAGGAAGATCCCATTACTTCAGCAATGTGAAATCATTAAACCACTCGCAGCACATATATGTTTACCAAGCAGACTGCTTTTTAAGCTTTTGAGCACACTGGCTGCTGGACACAGGCTTTCTTACAACTATCTGGGTCATTTTTTGGCACCCATATCAAACATTTTTGAGCAGGTATTTTGAGCCAAATTTCTCACTATTTCTCACACAGCTCTGTTGCAGCACTCTTTATAATTGCAAAGATAAGAGTACTTTCACAACAAAAAAGTGCTACTTTGGCATTAATTTAATCCAAAGTGTCTTCCTTTTTTGTAAGTGCATTACCCCACCCTACCCCCAACTAAACCTTTCACACTGTGAGAACCTCCACCCTGTTGCAGTAATGAGTGTTAGTGCTGTGACTCTCTCTGTGTGCTGCAGTTAGCTGATTACCGGAGAGCTGTTGCTATCTCTGGTGAGCTGCCCTCTATCTCCGTCCTCTGTCCCTGGACCATAAGCGCGGCCAGCAGACCATCAATCAGGAGGCCACAACAGGACCTCACGTAATCACAGCGGCTGTGTATGTGTGTGCGTGTGTGTGCTTGTGTGCCCGTGTTCATGCATGCATGTCTATGATGCAATGCCGATTTTACAACCTGATATGCATGAAGCAATTTTTCACTTTGCTGGAGCTTCACGCCTCAAGAAAATCCACTGACAGCCACCATTTACTATTTACTGGTGTCCAAGCAATCTTGACGGTAATTACAAGAAAAGGTCATTTTCGGCAGGTGTTAACAAGGATTTGTGTTTTAAATTCTGCACTCACACTTTAAATGTGTATGTGCATAAATAAGTCGATGCCAAATTTGTGTCAGAGGACAAAATATTGGGCGGCAACCAAAAGGTTATTTTAATACCTGGTTAACCTGTTTTCTTTTTCAGTCTAGTGCTGAAACAATTTGTCAATTGACCGTCTGAAACCTGGATTGACTTAACTTTTCTTGAGCTACTTTTAAATTTGTTTCACAAATATTCAAACCTTTAAACCTTGAACAAGTAAGTCTGATTTCTTCAAAAAAACATGGCAATTAGAAACTTCTAAAGAAATGTTTCACAAATTTGTAGACTATAACAATTATTTAAAAAGAAAAAAAATCTAGGGAAAAATGTCTATGGAAAATCAAAAAATCTAGGGGAAAAATATAAAATTATCATAATTACATACTTAAAATTAAGAAATATTTTTTAAGAATTATTATTGTTATATTTTTTATTTTTTTTTCCTTGTTTGTTTGTTTTTTATTTTCTTTTTTCTGTTTTTTATTTTCAGGTATTTTTCCATACTTTTTTTTTTTTTTTTTTTACCAATTTCCTGTTAATTTTTAATTTATCTTTTTTAAGTAGCTCATTGCCTTTTTCATGTGCTTTTGGAAGAATTAAGGTCAATTGGCTCAGGTTTCAAAGGCTTAATCGAGTAATTCCTTTAAAGTGCTGTACGTAACTCCAGAGAAAGTGTTAGGGTTAGTTAGTTGTTGAGGCATTCCCAGATCATCAAATACCGATGCTACAACCAACCCAAAGCGTCTGTATTTGACGTCCTGGGAATGGCTCATTCCAGCTTGTTGGAATATAAGGATTTGTTTTATTGTATGACAAAACAATTGGTTGGACTAAGCAAGTACTTTGTGGATTTCACCTTGGGATCTTGGAAATGGTGACATTGTAGCGTGTGACATTTTGTGACAGTTGATTGTGACCGACGATTGTTAGTTGGTAAAATAATCAAAACTGATTAACTGATAATGAAAAATAATAATTTGTTCTAGCCGCATTTCAGGCTACAAATTGTCAGAAAATAGCAAAAGAACCTCAGAGATCAACGTGATGTCTTTAAATTGCCTGTTTTGTCCAACCACCAGCCTGAACTCAAAGATATTCAATTTGCAATGATTCACAGAAGGCAAAACTGCAAATTCTCACGTTTGTGAAGCTGAAACCAGACCGAAAATAAAAAAAAAGAATCAATCATGACTTGCTTATGCTGATGTTCATGCCTACACAGCCCGCGTGCAGAATATGCAGGGTGGGAGCAGCAGAACCTTTGGCTGCCTCCGAGGGAGTGACTGACAGCCTGCATCTAAATCACAGCAGGGGAAGATTGTCTGCTTGGCAGGATGAAGCCAAGTGTCCCTCTCACCTTTTCTGTCATCTTTAGACAGGTGCAGCGCACAGGTGGAGGCTAGCAGTGACAGATGCCGTCTAAAGTTATGGTTTTTGTTGATAGACTGGCTCAAAAAACAAGGAAACTTGATGAAATGAAAGCATATTTTTGCACGTGAGCAGCAGACTGAACGTGTATCAACAGGACGAAGGCGGTTAACTCTTTGAAACCTGGAGTAACATCTCTTTTATTATGCTGCCATTAGACACCTTTCACAAGTGTTTAAACCTCTGAGCCATAGTTAATTGGTGTGATTTCTTTCAAAAACATGAAAAACAGCAATGAGCAATATTGCAAGAAATGTTCCACAAACTGAAAGGAATAAGTACATTTAGAAAATTACTTTTTATCAAGATTATGTTTATATTTATATTTATTTATTTATTTAAATTATATTTATCAAGATTACATATTTAAAATTTGCTTATAGATTTATGTATAATTTTAAGCACTCTTCACCAAACCTTGTCTGCCTTTTTTTAACTGTATTATTTTTATTTTATTTTTTACAAATTTTCAGGCAATTTTCCTGTACTTTTTACTAAATTCTTGCAAACTTTTAGGTCATTTCCTCTTTTGTTGATCATTGGCATCTTCTCACGTGTTCAAAAGAAATCAAACCAAATTTCTTAGGTTTTAAAGGGTTAAAGGAGTCACTAATAATGACTTTTAAGGTTTTGTCTGGTTGAGTTAAAACATGACAGTAACCAAAGTTAGTCATTTTTTGTATTTTTGTATTTTTAAGCAATAATGACATTTTATACAATAAAAAAAACATCTGCCAGAGCATTTTTCCGGTGGTGATGCCATTAAAAAGAGAGCTTGGGCATATTATTGTAGAAAAAAATGTGTCATTTCCAAAAGTTGGAAAAGTTATTTTTTTTCCGTCTAATCAACAAAACTTTCAAAGATATGCCTGTGGGAACTCTTGCAAAAGGTTTCAATCTCTGAAATGTTATTCAAATTCACTGGTTCTCATACTGCAGAAAGGGTCTGCATTATTTGTCAACCCTGACATTAACCGAGCACAATAGAAAATGAGCGCTCTTTTTATTCCAGCTCATGAAATATTGATACTGAAAAATAAACACCATTGTATCCCTCCCCATTATTTGGGCGCCTCTGTGGAGGTGGGTCAAACAGATGCTCCATCATCACTGACTGATGGAGGTGGCAAAGAAAACAGAGCAGAGCCACCCTGCACCACACTGAAATGCAACAGTGTTTTCAGCCGTCAGATTGGAGACACAGCTGAGCTCTTTTCTGGAGAGGTCAGACGCTTTAAAAGGCGTTTCAATAGATAAGTAGAAAGCTTGAGCAACGAGACGATGATTTTTAAACTGTTGATATGAGCACCGGCAGCGGGCCTTTTACATTATGCACGATCTGATCCAAGTTAATTGAGCTGATTTCCGTGCCCTACTGCAAGGTGAAGCGCACTGGGTTTAACGCAAAACACAAACTGCTCGTTGTCTCCAAAGTCAGCAAATACTGCATAATAATGATTGTGGTGAGCACAAGCGTGCACGAGGCTGCAAAAAAAAAGCCACAGTCGTGAGGAAGTGACAGCACGGCACCGGCTATCACTTCCAATTGACTCCAGGTGCAAACGTCTACAACGAGCGTAAATTGCTGTTTTTTCTTTTTTTCCTTCTACACACCATCACAAGCGGTGATGAAAAAGTCATCGCAGCGCTGCATGCAAACACCACACAGTGCTGGCAAAGCAAACAGGGCGACACAGGTTAATATTAATACGCGAGGGCAAGAGGAGCGAGAAAAAAGCGCATCGGTACCTGGTCTTGCTGTTGAGCCGCTTTCGACGGTGCATTGCCTTCCTTCGCCGTTGTCATGATTCCCCACAGCTGTAGGAAACTGTTGTTTCCCCGGCGAGAGGAGGAAAAAATGCAAATAGAGAAAGACACACCGGTGCAGCAGAGAAGAAGAACACGGTCTATTCACGGCGCCTACAGGCTGCGTTTGAAGCGGCCAAGGTGTGAAATAACAAGTGGCGGAGGGAAGGACGCGCCGATCGAGATGAGAAAAGGCAAAAGATTCTCAGTAGAAGCGAAAGAGAAGAGGAGGAGACAGCAGAGAGAGAGAGAGAGAGAGAGAGAGAGAGAGAGAGAGAGAGGCGCCGCGTCTCTTTTTTTTACACGCTTGGTGCGGGTCTCTGCGTGAGCCATTCAATCCTCCACGGGCGCGCACACACACACACACACACACACACACACACACACACACACACACACACACACACACACACACACACACGCTTGGCTTGCAAGTCTGCCAAGGCGCGAGTTGCAGAGTGGCTATCAATTAAAAATGCGCATTGAAATTAAATGCTGAAACTTTAATGCTGAATTCATGTGGAATATAAACTCATCAAATATTCATTTGCATCCAGGACATTTCAACACTCTTTCAGTCACATACACTGTCACATATCTGTGGTCCTCATAGTTTATTCATGTTTACAACAACAGGGGCGTATAGCACCAAATTATGGGCCCCATAAGCAGTTTCTGTTGGCCCCCCCGCCACCTCAGTCTTTATCTACATCCCTCTCCTGCACCTATTATTTATCTATTTATTTATTTTAACAGCCAGTTTGTTTTCTTTCCCTTTCCTTCCTTTTTTTCTTCAAATTTGAAGAAAGTCCCTCAACGTATTCCTGAAATATTGCATTCGGTTAATGAGATAGATGAAAGGTCACACTAGGGTTGAGCTTTGACCACAAATATCTAATCACATCATTGTTAATTCCAAGTGGATGTTTGTGCCAAATTTGGAAAAATAAAACAAAATTTTCAAGGTGCTCTTCACGTGGTCACAGTGACCTTGACCACCAAAACCAAATCAGTTCATCACTGAGTGCGAGTGGAGTTTGTGCCAATTTTGATGAGATTTCCTAAAGGCGTCTTTGAGATTAAGAGTTCATGAGAATGAGATGGATGGAAGGTCCATGTGGCAAAAGGTCAATGACCTTGACTTTTGGCCAACAAATTCTATAGTGAACATTTTCGCCAAATTTGAAAAAAAAGAAAGAGAAAAACCTTAAGGTGCGCTTGAGATATCGCACTTACAACAATGACAAAGACAAGGTAACAGTGACAACCTTTGATCTATGACCACCAATTCTAATCAGTTTATTGTTGAGTCCAAGTGAATGTTTGTGCCAAATTTGAAGGAATTTCCTGTTGTGTTCCCAAGAATGGCACAGACACGTATGGACAACATGAAAACATAATGCTTTGGCCACAGCTATCGCCAGTGCACAGCCTTAAAAAGTGCAAACAAAACCAAACTTTGCTTTCAAGGCTATTCAAGGGCCCCCCTCCAATTGGGGTTGTGGGTAATCAGTCTCTCTTTTCCCCCTACTATGACACCCCTGTACCACAAAACAAAGGTCCATCTCATTAAATCAGCTCCCATATCTTCATTCATCAGAGACGATGTTGTTGTAAAGCTGCTGGGCAAATTAAAGCAGCAAGTCTTTGATATTTTTTCTTTCCCGCCAGTATTCCTGCAGCATTTGGATAAAACAATTTCTGCGTTATATAACTTTCTTGCTGTAATTAGAAACAGAACACTAATGTGCTTCTGCACTGATGCGTTAGTAATGGCACTGAAACACTAAGTGGCTTGGATGTACTGTAACAGGATTAAATATTATACAGAAGCAGCAGCAGAAGTAATAACACTGAGTCAATAGTGAGGATGTTTGAAATGATGTTGAAGACATGAGCAGCTGTAAAAAGTTATGATCCAGGCGATGAAGCGGTTGCAGTAAAGTGGAATTTGTTAGGACTGAGGCAGAAACTGCTTTTAATAAAGTTCAGAGATTTTAACTAAATCTTTGGGACTGAAATATAATTAGCATATTTAGTTAACTGCAGCTGCGCTGAAAGAAGCCTCTCATGTTGTCTACATTTCATGATAAGAACCAAGTGTGTGTTTGGACGGGCGTGTTCAATTAATTACATCTACAAAAAGTATTTTACAATCCTTATTAAACACTGCGAGGAAATGACTTACTTTGATTTGATCTGAGATGTACTTAATGTTAATTAATACCTTAGTCTCCTGTTTGACTCTGTTGCAGGTGTGCAACCCAATGTGCTGCACTGTTAATTAAAATCAGGTGGCAGCACTGAAGTCAATTACCCTAGAATCCCGAATGAATGTCTGCCGTGTTGCTTCATGTGACCGGCAAATCACAAACTGGCAGAAAAGGCCTTGTCCTTCAAAAAAAAACATCCTCAAAAGATTAAAAATTCACTGTCTGATATCCTTATGACATTTTGTTTTGTAATGTACTTTCACCCATTAGTCTCAGTCTTATAAGTAGCTGTCCAGAAAACTATATTTTTAATTTATAATAATTTCATTTTTTAAATTATGTTATAAAACACAAATAATAAAATATATACAATAAAAAGCTGTAATTTTCAGCACTTATTAAGGGCATTTTCTTGTTTCTTGTTGTCTTTTCTTCACACTCATTTTCAGGTAATGTTTGTGGTTTTTTTTACAAAGTTATTTTTTTACAAAGTTCTTACAAAGTTATTGCTAGTCATGTTTTGTGAAATTGCTTGTTGCCTTCTCCCATTTTATTTTGAAGAAGAAATCGAACCAATTTGCTCAGTTTCAAAGGGTTGAAATGACGTAGTATATGAGCTGAGTTTGTCATCTGGAGGTGGAGGGGGATGGTGGATGGTTTGACAGCTAGGTGAGAAGCCTGCCAAGCTGCAGACCACTGTTCAAGTGCAACGAACAAAAAAACTCCTTGTATTTAAGGGAGTCATTGCTGCATTTCCAGTGGATTTTTAGCCAACAAACCAAGTCCAAAGGAAAAGCACCAGACCAGAAAGGCCAAACTTGGAAAACAATGTCCAGATCTGTCACGTGATACCATGGGGCCCAAGAAGAATTTGGGCTGCATTGTGGGTAATGTTCCTAAAGAAACTGACTCTTCTCAATGTTAAAAATGCAGATTTTGTAATCAAAGACATCTTTGCATTTCATCTCTTGCAAAATAAAGCCACCAAGCCTGTTGGCTCTGTTGTCATTTTTGACGTATGAAAAAGAATGACAGCCCACCCTGAGCTCACAGCACCGTCCACTTGTGGCTCAAAACTACATTAGCAGCCTTCTCCAACAACTCAGCCTGTGTTTACCATCAAGATGATGATGTATGAAAGCGAGACGACTTCTCAACAGCCAATCAATCAGCTCCAAAGTAATGACGGCCACTCTGGGCCAAAGCCCTATTGGCTGATGACGGATGCTATGCGGTGGGACCGCGGCAGCCGAGAACACAATAACCACCTTATTGTGGTTGTGTTTCAGAGTGAGTGAACAAACCTCATGTCTCTGATGTTGACAAATGGACAAGAGACGGCAGTGATGAATGCTCCCAGGGCTGGCTCTGTTTAAATACACGTTCCTGGAAAGTCAGGAATTAACTGACTGATTGTGCCAACCAGCCCAAACAAATGGAGCCGTCCACTGGCTTCTGCCTCATCATTCCCCTGCTAATGCCAAGCTAGCTGCCGACATAATGAACTCCCTGGAAGCGCTTTTGTCCAATTAAAACTTCAACATAATCAATACATGCCATAAGCTGAAAACACTGTACGCTGATGCATTATTTTGGCACTGATTATAGCTCTGTAATTACTGGGAACAAAATCACCATGGCTGCTGGGTGATTATATAGATAAAAAATAATTGCTATTGTTAAAGAGGCATCTCCAATTAACCCTGCAAATTTTAGCACCTGGCATTTAGATTGCTTCAATGCAGTCAACAGGGTGAACTGACTGAAAAAGGTCTCATGCGAAATAGCCTCCATAGGCTGAGAAGACAAAGAAAAGGAATAGGAATCAAAAAAGTCAATC